>NC_057804.1:673114934-673156706 GCF_018294505.1 Triticum aestivum
TGATAGCCACAGATGCAAGTACTCCGGCATGGCTAGAAGGGTAAGTGCCTCTCTTCTCTAAAATTGAGTATTTGTTTCACCTCTGTTCATATAAAACAGTGTACTTAGAGATGGATTGAAGATGCATGAGTGTACTTAGAGATGGGTCTTTTGCTTTCACAGGATCGATCCAAATATGTGATAATTTGTTCAAATGTGAACTATACAGGGGACATGGCATCAAAATACAAGGGAGGCTCTGTCCAATTTTTCAATCAAAATTGAAGATGTGATTTGAATTAAAATTTGTTACGGGGATATGCTAAATATCAAATTTCGTTTCATTCGGTAATATATTCCAGTTCATATTGCCGTTGCTTTTGACTTCAAGTTCACAATTTTGGTCACAAAATACATCAGGGGTAAAATGGACTTTTCATGTCATATTTAACGGTGTTAGTTGTCAAAACTAACGGAAATGCCACAAAGGGAACAAAATGAAGTTTGAGTGTCAAAAAAGGAAGATTTTTCTTTTCAGGGCCAAAAAGGGAACCAAATTTTAAGAGAGGGCCAAATAAGGAATTCTCTCTATTTATAATATAGACATCACCAAGATATGTACATCATGAGACCCGGTGGCTCAAGTGTAGTAAGGCCGAAGATGAGCTATATTCCACGGCCGACGGGTCTCCTTGTCAGTGTCAAAACCGGCGGATCTCAGGTAGGGGGTCCCGAACTGTGCGTCTAGGCGGATGGTAACAGGAGACAAGGGACACGTTGTTTTACCCAGGTTCGGGCCCTCTTGATGGAGGTAAAACCCTATGTCCCGCTTGATTAATATTGATGATGTGTGTTACAAGAGTGGATCTACCACGAGATCAAGGAGGCTAAACCCTAGAAGCTAGCCTATGGTATGATTGTTGTTCATCCTACGGACTAAAGCCATCCGGTTTATATAGACATCAGAGAGGGCTAGGGTTACACAGAGTCGGTTACAATGGTAGGAGATCTACATATCCGTATCGCCAAGCTTGCCTTCCACGCCAAGGAAAGTCCCATTCGGACACGGGACGAAGTCTTCAATCTTGTATCTTCATAGTCTTGGAGTCCGGCCGATGATGATAGTTCGGCTATCCAGACACCCCCTAGTCCAGGACTCCCTCAGTAGCCCTTGAACCAGGCTTCAATGACGACGAGTCCGGCGCGCATGTTGTCTTCGGCGTTGCAAGGCGGGTTCTTCCTCAGAATAATTTATAGAAGATTGTGAACATCGGGATAGTGTCCGGCTCTGCAAAGATAAATTCCATGTACCACCGTAGAGAGAATAATATGACACAAGTTCAATCTGCTGACGTATTTTGTGGCATGACATCACACCACTACCAAGCCTTTACTAGAATCGTTTTTACTGTACCACCTCAGCGCGTTTAGCGAAGCGGTTTTCTTGGCATGTCTTGTCGAAGCAGAGATCGTGTTCCCCTTATTCCGGGATTCCCATCAATACAGACATGGGTAACCCAACCGCGCCATTGATTGCGGCGCTTGGGGGATAAGCGAGTTTTATCAGGCCGGTGGGGGCGCATGTTTGTGTCCGCCCATATAAGGGGATAAAGATCCAACCCTTTTACCTGCGCCTTCTTCCTCCTTGGCTTATCCAACTCCACGAACTCGAGCTCCAGTGCCCAAGTCCGCACTTCTCACCTCAACCTTCTCCAACTATGTCCAGAGCGGGAGGCAAGTGGATGGCCTCCTCCGTCATGGAGGAGCAGATCGAGAAGCTGCGCAACGCCGGATATTTGTCCACAACATCGCACACCGGCTCCCCAACGAGGGAGAGCTCATCCCCACCCCCAGGCCCCATGAGAGGGTAGTATTTCTTCCCCATTTCCTCCGTGGACTAGGCTTCCCACTTCACCCCTTTGTCCGGGGGCTCATGTTCTACTATGGCCTGGATTTCCATGATCTGGCCCCGAATTTCATCCTCAACATCTCGGCGTTTATCGTCGTGTGCGAGGCTTTCCTCTACATCCAGCCCCACTTCGGCTTGTGGCTCAAGACCTTCAATGTCAAGCCGAAGGTTGTAAAGGGCAGCCAAGCGGAGTGCGGAGGCGCCATGGTGGGCAGGATGTCCCACGTTACTTGGCTGGAGGGCACTTTCGTGGAAACCATTAAGGGGTGGCAATCGGGGTGGTTCTACATCACCGAGCTGCGTGACCCTGAATGGGCAGCGGCCCCCGAATTCAGATCAGGCATCCCTACACGGCTCACCTCCTGGAAAGAGAGTGGCCGGATCTGGGGTGATTCGGAGGAGTTGACCGAACTACAAGCCTGTATCCAAAAGCTGGTGGACAAGAAGCTCAAGCTTGTCAACGTAGTCCAGGTCATGCTCATCCGCCGGATTCTCCCGTGCCAACGACGGGGTTTCAACATGTGGGAGTTCGATCCGGCGCAGCACCAGACTCTGAGCGGGCTCTTCGACACTACGTACGAAGATGTCTGGAAGGTGCTGTTCAAGGGCGCCGAGGCTCCCGAATCCGCTACCGAAGATCGTGGATTCAGCTCGCAGCGTCCGGCTGACGAGGTAAGTGATTTTGTCCTTTACGGAACGCTCGTTTTCCATAGTTTGACTCTATGCGGGATCTAAACTCCCTTTACCTTTGACAGGACTGGCTGGCGAAGGCCGAACAGACTATCTGTCCGGCCCCATTGCCAGAGGACTCAGCGGACGCCCGCCTAACAGAGGGTGCTGGAGAAGAAGGCCAAGAAGAAGGCCACGAGTACTCGAAAGAGTTCCCGTTTTCAGGTGTTGTCGGATAATGACTCCGAGGCCGACTCCTCCCACAAAGGCGAGGAGGAGAAGAAGAAAGCCTCTCCCCCAGCGGGGGAGGGAAGAAACGGAAGGCTTCCCCTACGGGGGAGGCCGAAGGGTCCAAGAAGGGAAAAACTCTTTCCCCGGACTGCTCCGCCAATGCCAGTGACGACGACGAGGACTGGCCTCCAAGGGCCAAGCCCCTGGCGAGATCGTAAGTATCCGGACTCCCAAATAACTTGATGGTTTTTCTTTTCGCCACATAATGTCTTTCTAATGCCGCATACAACCCTGCAGTCCGCCCAAGGATGATTTTCCCGCTTCGTCGAGCGGGTCCTTAGGTGCGTCGGATATGGATCCTCTTCCGACTGCCTCCACCCCCATGATGCGGACGATGCCGAGGTGGGATCCCGGGAAGGGACCCACCAGGAGGAGGAGGAGGCCCCGGAGGTGTCGCAGGACAACCTCCCGGACTTTGCACCAGACTCGGCCCCGGAACCCACAGTGGCTCCGGAGTCCGGCGGGCGACCCGTTCGTAAGAAGGGCAAGACCGTGACGCCAACAGCCTCCGTCCAACCGGAGGCGCCGGATAACTTGCCGGAGGCGCTCAATGGCGCCTCCATTGAAGAGGAACACCGCACTGTTATGAGTGCGGTGATTCAGAAGGTTTAGCTCGCCAAGAGCGGGCTGACCGAAGCCTGCAGGAGCCTTCTAATTGGCTTTGAGGTAAGAATTTCGATATATATAAAATGGTACCGCATAGACAGTAGCCCCTGATGCTCGATTCGGTGTTCGGAAAGAAAAGCCGGACTGAGGATCTTAAGAAGATATACGCAAGAGTCATAAAAAATATGTCAATATGGGATTGCAGGCTGTGCTGCTGACCTCCGCCGCACTGACTGCGGAGGTCAATACTTTGAAGGAAAGCCTCGAGCAGTCCGAGAACGAGCTCGGCCGTGCCAAAAAGCAGCTCGAGGACAAGGAAGGTGAGTAACACCTTATTGAAATTGTACCTTACAGAAAAGGATTTTGGTTGCAAGAAGAATGACAAGGATAACGTGGGTATTGTAGGGGACACTAGCGAGGTGGAGACCCTGAAGGAGGCGGTGTCCATGGCTGAACGTAATGCGGCCGCGGAACGCTCCGAGCGAGAGAAGCAGGAGGCGCGGGTGGCGGAGGTACAGCAAGAGCTCCAGGCTCTCATGGAAAAACATGAGAGTTTGGAGCGTGACTCAGAGACTCGAGAGTCCGAGCTTGTGACGGCTCTTGAGAGTGCCAAAGCCGCTAAGGCCGAAGCCTATAAGGCCCTCCAAGAAATCGAGGAATTGAAGAAAATAGCGGCGGGTAAGGAATTTTTCATGCAAAGTAAGCATGTGAGTGTTAATTACCTGTTACTTACCTGAATTCGGAGCTCTCCAGGAACGTTCGCAGATCTTCCTCGCAGCGTATCCGATGCTGCCGCATTTTACCGGGCCGAGGAGGGGAGCTCGACGGAGAAGGTCTTCTGGTCTCAGTATGCTGAGGCCGGACATCCGGTGCCCCTTAGCGACTAGCTGAAGCAGCTGGTCGAGCTCCACAAGGTGGCCGAACAGGCCATGAAGGGCCTCATAGTTCGGCTGTGGCCTAAGGAGGCCATGCCTGCGAGCTACTTCGGCCTGGTGCGGCGGCTGGTGGATGCGTGCCCGTGGGTTGAAGTCATCAAGCACTCCGCTTGTATTGAGGATGCCCGTCGGGCCCTTGCCCGCGCAAAGGTGCACTGGGGCAAGATGGATGCCCAGAAGCTTGTGACGGACCCGCCACCGCAGGGCAAGGAGCACTGCACGCCCGAGATGTATTACAAGAGTGTCCTGAAGGGTGCCCGCACTATTGCGGGTGAGTGCTCCAAAGATGTAATATTTGAGTAGACTCGCATTTTTTTATCCTGTGCGCTGAAAACTTAGTTCATATGCGCTAAGCAACACTTGTTAATTTAAAATATTACCTTCTGTGCGGCTGTTTATCAATTCCGAGAGATGGCAAGTCGTCGGCTTCAGCCCCCATGCCACGAGTGTTGGGGTGTTCGGGATAAACTTGAGCACTCTTGTTCCCATTTTTGGGTCCATCTAGGGAGGCGCTCAACAGAGCGAACAAGGCAACCGGACTTTTAATGCTTGAACACTCTCACTTAGCCATAGAATTCTATAATTTTAAATTTCGGCGAAGGCCCTAGTCTTCGGAAGGCCGAATTTTGGGCGCTATCCACGCCTGGGCTGGACAAAAACCGGCTCCTCGCTCTAAGCGGCATCAGCCTTTAGGGACTCGCAAAAAACCTCTCGAACAGCAACCAGCTCTTGCCTCATCATGACGGTCAGTTTTAGCTTTCTCCACTGAGGCGCTCGCCCAGCTCAACTGGGGCGCAATCGCAGTGGTTCTCCCAGTGCTACCTTAGCCGATACAACGGAACGTAAGGTACCAAAACATGGGAGCCGGGCAAACCCTACTATTGACCCAAGACATGATTCGGAGCCGATGCATATAATGCTATAAGTTCGGGCTGATGCACTTGTGAAAGTGTTGGGACTTATCACACCATGATGCGGGAAACGTAAGCCCCTGGTGTATTTAGCCTACCAAAATGTACGGATGCAACATGTCATAAATGAACATATGTATAAGAAAGAAATGCAATTAGACGCAAAAAGGTGCTACATTACTTTATTCAAGAAAAACTGCTATGAGTGCAGAACGATACAAATGGTGCGATAAGCAAGGGATGGGACTATTAAACATGTCCCCCTCCAGCGGTAGGCTGCATAATGGTGTATAAAACAGATTTAATGCTCATAATGGAGACCACCTGTATATTCGTTGTAGCCTTTCACCTTCCCTGGCTATTGCATCGTGAATTCGGCATGTCTGCTGTCGGACAGGGCCTCTGACGAACAGAGTCCTGTGGGTAAAAATAAAAAAGAAAAAAAAAGAAAAAGAAGAACGACACACTTGAGAGCCCCTGGTGTGGTTGAGTCGCAGTCTGGGCCTATCGTGGTCGTGCCCCTCTCCCCATGCCCATGGTATTTTCAGAGCGTAATGGTGTACGCGGAGGACCTGTCTTGACGTTTTACACGGGCTGGGGTTGGGGCCGCACTGCTACGCGTGCTCTGAACGTGCCAGGTGGTCTTGTTGTAGGTTACTCCGGGCGCGCTTAGCTGTGTCTGGCCGCTTAACGGCCGGACTCGAGAATTGCCTTAAGAGGCTGCATTGTACTTTTGCCGCGAGAGTCGCTGTATGTTCCTCCGTGCGGAGAGAACGTTCAGTGTTTCCATTGACCGTGATGACTCCTCGAGGGCCTGGCATCTTAAGCTTGAGGTATGCATAGTGCGGCACCGTGTTGAACTTTGCAAACGCGATACGTCCGAGCAGGGCATGATAGCCGCTGCGGGACGGAACTATGTCAAAGATTAACTCCTCGCTTCGGAAGTTATCCGAGGATCCGAAGACCACTTCCAGTGTAACTGAGCCTGTACAATTGACTTCTACACCTGGTATGACGCCTTTAAAGGTCGTCTTGGTAGGTTTAATCCTTGAGGGGTCTATGCTCATTTTGTGCACTGTATCCTGATAAAGTAGGTTCAGGCTGCTGCCGCTGTCCATCAGGACTCGGGTGAGGTGAAATCCATCGACGATTGGGTCTAAGACCAATGCGGCGAATCCGCCGTGGTGGATGCTGGTGGGGTGGTCCCTTCGGTCAAAAGTGATCGGGCAGGAGGACCATGGATTGAACTTCGGGGCAACTGGCTCAATCGCGTATACATCCCTGAGTGCACGCTTCCGCTCCCTTTTGGGTATGTGCGTTGCGTATATCATGTTCGCCGTCCGCATCTGTGGGGGGAAACCCTTCTGTCCTCTATTGTTCGGCGGTCAGGTCTCTTCCTCGTCATCGCTATGCAGCCCCTTGTCATTGTTTTCAGCAATTAACTTGCCTGCCTGCTTGAATACCCAACAGTCCCTGTTGGTGTGGTTGGCTGGTTTTTCGGGGGTGTCGTGTATCTGGCACGAGCGGTCGAGTATTCGGTCCAAACTGGACAGACCCGGAGTAGTTCTTTTGAATGGATTTTTCCGCTGACCGGGTTTAGAGCCTCTGAATCCGGCATTGACTGTCGTATCCTCACTATTGTCGCCGTTAATGCGGCGTTTGTTTTTGTTACGACGCGACCTGCCATTACGGTCCTTGATATCGGACTGCCAGAATTTTTGCTGAGGTTGTTGCTGCGTGCTAGCCAGCTGTCCTCACCCGCGCAGAAGCGGGTCATGAGTGATGTGAGGGCTGCCATGGATTTCGGCTTTTCCTGTCCCAGGTGCCGGGCAAGCCACTCGTCGCGGATATTATGCTTGAAGGCCGTGAGGGCCTCCGCATCCGGACAGTCGACAATTTGGTTTTTCTTGGTTAAGAATCGTGTCCAGAATTGTCTGGCTGATTCGTCTGGCTGCTGAATTATGTGGCTTAGGTCATCAGTGTCTGGTGGTCGCACATACGTGCCTTGGAAGTTATCGAGGAATGCGGCTTCCAGGTCTTCCCAACTCCCAATTGACTCTGCTGGCAAGCTGTTAAGCCAATGCCGGGCTGGTCCTTTAAGCTTGAGGGGGAGATATTTGATGGCGTGAAGGTCGTCACCACAGGCCATGTGGATGTGAAGGAGATAGTCTTCGATCCAAACCGCGGGGTCTGTTGTGCCATCGTAAGATTCAATATTCACGGGTTTAAACCCTTCAGGGATTTGATGATCCAGTACTTCATCTGTGAAGCATAGTGGGTGTGCGGCGCCTCTGTACTGGGCGATATCACGACAGAGCTCAAAAGAGCTTTGTCTGTTTTGTTCGGCCCGACCGAACTTACTGTGTCCGGCGCGAAGGTTGTCGTCACGTATCATGGGGCGCCCACGTGATCCATAGATCGATCTTGATTGTCTTGCCCTATCCTCCAATATATATCGCAAGTCCGGAGCATTCCCCTGTGGCCTTGTGCTTTTCGAGCGATGCCGGGGTACAGGTCTAGTGAAGGGCCTAGAGGCCTCTCTGTCGCGACCACGGGGTGGTCGGTCAGCCGTATTGTCTCCTGGTGATGCGGGTTCATACGCCTCCTCCTCTAATCGGGGGAGCAGCTTGCGTTTAGGTAGCTTTTGGAGGGGCGTCCGAGCTCATGCTCTTCGGCCGCGAGGACTTTAGTCCATCTGTCGGCTAGCAGATCTTGATGAGCTCTAAGCTGTTGCTGCTTTTTCTTGAGGCTGTTCGCCGTGGCCATAAGCCTGCGTTTAAAACGCTCTTGTTCGACGGGATCCTCAGGCACGACGAATTTATCATCGTCGAGGCTTGCCTCGTCTCCGGAGGGAGGCATATAATCTTCTACCTCTTCTTCTGCCGCTCTCTCATGAGGGTTGGCGTCTCCGTCCTCCTGCGCTGGATCTTGCTGGAGTGGGTTGTCTTCGGCACTGTCCGGTGTATTATTATCTCCGGTGCCGGAATCTTCATTCTTGCTGTGGCGGGATTTAGAGCGGCGCCGCTGGCGCCGGCGCTTGGGCTGTTTCTTGGAGGGGTCATCCTCCGCTGTTCCTTCGCCATTCCCATCCTTTGGGATATCCACCATGTATATGTCATATGATGAGGTGGCTTTCCAGTGCCCGGTGGGCGCTGGTTCTTGGTCGTCTCCGGCATCGTCGTCCATGCCGTCGATGTCTTCGGAGTCGTAGTCTAGCATGTCGGTTAGATCGTCGACAGTGGCTACCAAGTGGGTGGTGGGTGGGCTTTGAATTTCTTCGTCGTCCGCATCCCAACCGTCCTGACCGCAGTCCGGCCAGGGCTCTCCTGATAACGAGAGATACTTTAGCGAATTCAAGATGTCGCCGAAAGGTGAGTGTTGAAAGATGTCCGCTGCGGTGAACTCCATGATTGGCGCCCAATCGGATTCGATCGGAGGGGGCGGGGGAGGTTCGGAGTCCGGCCAGGAGTCCGGCAGCTCGGAGTCACGAGCTTCATGAGGGACAAGGTCAGTGCTCGGCTCTATCGCCATAGAGGTTGCAGCCCCCGAGGCGGTGCCTAGCCATCCGTCCTCGATCTGCGCAGCAGGCTCCAAATTGAAGATCGGAGCGGGTTCGAGTGCGGCCTCCAGGGTACTGTCCGGCTGCAGAGCTAAATCATGCTCGCCGTGACAGTGCGGCACGCTCGGCTGTGGCTCGAATCCATCAAGGATCAAGTCCCCGTGGATGTCAGCCGTGAAGTTCAAACTTCCAAATCTGACCTAACGGCCAGGGGCGTAGCTTTTGATCTGCTCCAGTTGGCCAAGCGAATTGGCCTGCAGTGCGAAGCCGCCGAATACGAAGATCTGTCCGGGGAGGAAGGTCTCACCCTGGACTGCGTTGTTGATGACGATCGAAGAAGCCATTGAGCCTATCGGTGACGACATAGAGGAACTCTCAATGAAAGCACCAATGACGGTGTCAAAACCGGCGGATCTCGGGTAGGGGGTCCCGAACTGTGCATCTAGGCGGATGGTAACAGGAGACAAGGGACACGATGTTTTACCCAGGTTCGGGCCCTCTTGATGGAGGTAAAACCCTACGTCTTGCTTGATTAATATTGATGATGTGTGTTACAAGAGTGGATCTACCATGAGATCAAGGAGGCTAAACCCTAGAAGCTAGCCTATGGTATGATTGTTGTTCGTCCTACGGACTAAAGCCATCCAGTTTATATAGACACCGGAGAGGGCTAGGGTTACACAGAGTCGGTTACAATGGTAGGAGATCTACATATCCGTATCGCCAAGCTTGCCTTCCACGCCAAGGAAAGTCCCATCCGGACACGGGACGAAGTCTTCAATCTTGTATCTTCATAGTCTTGGAGTCCGGCCGATGATGATAGTTCGGCTATCCGCACACCCCCTAGTCCAGGACTCCCTCACTCCTCCTCCTACTTATGTGAGTCTTTGTGCTCTCGAACATTGATAAGATAGTATGACCCGTTATTTAAATTCTTGCTGACCACAAAGGGCCCTTCCCAAGGTGGGGATAACTTGTGTGCATCAGTCTGATCCTGGATGAGCCGGAGCACCAAGTCGCCTTCTTGAATGGTTCTGGATTTAACCCGGCGACTGTGATAACGCCGCAGGTCCTGTTGGTAAATCGTCGAGCGGGCTGCTGCCAAGTCACGCTTTTCATCCAACAGGTCAAGTGCCTCCCGACGTGCTTGCTCATTGTTAGCTTCCACATAAGCCGCTACTCGGGGCGAGTCATGGAGGATGTCACTAGGAAGGACCCTTAGATCCGTTGGGGGTAGTATTGATGCTCCATAACACTGATGGTAACTCCTCCACCCAACAACCCGACGTTCGTTGCAAAGGAACTAAAAGCCGGGGCTTGATCCCTTTCAAAATCTCCTGATTAGCTCTTTCTGCTTGACCATTGGATTGGGGGTGAGCCACTGATGAGACATCAAGCCGGATATGCTCACGTTGACAGAACTCCTCCATAGCCCCCTTGGACAAGTTTGTGCCATTATCAGTTATGATGCTATGGGGGAAAACAAAACGGAAAACCACCTTTTTCATGAATTGAACTGCCATCGCCGCGTCACATTTACTGACCGGCTCTGCTTCCACCCACTTTGTAAATTTATCCACCGCCACCAAAAGGTGAGTCTTTCTGTCCTTGGATCTTTTTAAAGGCCCAACCATGTCAAGTCCCCACACAGCAAACGGCCAAGTAGTTGGTATCATCCTCAATTCTTGAGCCGGCACATGAGCTTGCCGTGAAAATTTCTGACACCCGTCACATTTACTGACCAGATCTTCTACATTAGCATGATCTGTTAGCCAATAAAATCCGTGACGGAAGGCTTTGGCCACAAGAGACTTTGAACCGACGTGATGGCCACAATCTCCTTCATGAATCTCACAAAGAATCTCCTGTCCTTCTTCAGGAGATACACACCGTTGAAACGCCCCAGTGACACTGCGATGATGTAACTCGCCATTGGTAATCATCATTGACTTAGACCACCGAGTTATCTGTCTAGCCAAGGTTTCATCCTCAGGCAATTCTCCCCGGGTCATATAAGCCAAGTATGGCGCTGTCCAATCTGGGATGATGTGAAGAGCCGCCACCAACTGTGCCTCTAGATCAGGCACAACCAAGTCTTCCTTTGTAGGTAACTTGACAGATGGATTATGCAAAACATCCAAAAAGGTATTCGGGGGTACCAGTTTACGCTGAGGTCCAAGCCGGCTCATAGCATCGGCCGCCTCATTCTTTCTGCGATCTATGTGTTCCACTTGATAACCCTTGAAGTGTCCAGCCACAGCATCAACTTCATGGCGATAAGCCGCCATGAGAGGATCTTTGGAATCCCACTTGCCTAAGACTTCTTGAGCTACCAAATCTGAGTCGCCAAAGCACCTTACCCGGCTTAAATTCATCTCTTTAGCCATCCGAAGACCATGGAGCAAGGCCTCATACTCAGCTGCATTGTTAGTACAGGGAAACATCAACCTTAGCACATAACAAAATTTGTCACCTCGAGGGGAAGCCAAAACAACCCCAGCCCCCGAGCCTTCTAATTGCCTGGATCCATCGAAGTGAATTGTCCAGTATGTGTTATCCGGCTTCTCTATAGGCGCCTGCAACTCTGTCCAATCGTTGATGAAATCCACCAGTGCTTGAGATTTGATAGCAGTACGAGGCACATATTTTAAACCATGAGGTCCAAGCTAAATGGCCCACTTGGCGACTCGTCCTGTGGCCTCTCCGTTCTGGATGATATCCCCCAAAGGAGCAGAACTGACCATAGTGATGGGATGACCCAGGAAATACTGCTAAAGCTTCTGGCTCGCCATGAACACCCCATAAACAAGCTTCTGCCAATGTGGATACCTCTGTTTGGACTCAATAAGCACCTCACCGATGTTGTAAATTGGCCATTGAACCGGATATTCCTTACCAGACTCCTTACGCTCCACCACAATGGCCACACTGACAACATGTGCATTAGCAGCCACATATAACAACAATGGCTCCTTATCAGTGGGAGCAGCAAGAACTGGTGGCTCAGCCAATTGTCTCTTCAAATCCTCGAAGGCAATGTTAGCTGCATCACTCCACACAAAGTCATTTGTTTTCTTCAACATCTGATAGAGTGGTATGGCCTTCTCACCTAACCGTCTTATGAACCGGCTTAAAGCAGCAATACGACCCGCCAAACACTGAACATCATTCATGCACTTGGGTTTTGCCAAAGAGGTGATAGCCTTAATCTTCTCCAAGTTAGCCTCAATGCCCATGTTACAAACGACAAACCCCAAGAGTTTGCCTGCTGGCACACCAAAGACACACTTTGCCGGGTTAAACATCATATTGTAGACCCGGAGGTTGTCAAAGGTCTCCTTGAGATCATCTGTCAGTGTTTCCTTTTCTCTGGATTTCACCACAATATCATCCACATAAGCATGCATATTACGGCCAATTTGAGTATGAAGGTAATTCTGCATGCAACGCTGATAAGTCGCCTGGGCACTCATGAGCGCAAAAGGCATAGAAACATAGCAGAAGGCTCCAAAGGGAGTAATGAATGCCGTCTTCTCCTGGTACTTAACCACCATCTTGATCTGATGATATCCAGAATAAGCATCCAAAAAACTCAGATGCTCACATCCCGCCATAGCATCAATGATTTGATCAATACGAGGAGAGCAAAGGGATCAGCCGGACAAGCCTTGTTCAAATCCATGTAATCCACACACATACGCCAAGTGCCGTTCTTCTTGAGCACTAGCACCGGGTTAGCCAACCATTCACGATGAAATGCCTCAATGATGAACCCGGCTGCCAAGAGCCGGGCCACCTCCTCACCAATGGCCTTGCGCCTCTCCTCATTAAACCTCCGAAGAAAACTGCTTGACCGGCTTATACTTAGGATCAAGATTAAGAGTGTGCTCAGCGAGTTCTGTCGGTACACCAGCATGTCAGAAGGTTTCCATGCGAAGATGTCCCGATTCTCATGGATGAACTTGATGAGTGCACTTTCCTATTTGGGATCCAGATTGGCACTGATGTTGAACTGTTTAGATGAATCGCCAGGAACAAAGTCAACCATCTTGGTGTCCTCGGCTTATTTAAACTTCATCTCCGGTTCACGCTCTATGGTGGGTTTCTTCAAATATGTCATGTCTACCGGGTCAACATTGTCCTTATAATACTTTAACCCTTCTGCAACACAAACTGACTCAGCATAAGCCACGTCGCCTTCCTCGCACACCAGAGCCACCTTTCGACTGCCATGAACCGTAATGGTTCCTTTATGACCCAGCATCTTCAGCTTCAGATAAACATAACACGGCCGTGCCATAAACTTGGCGTAAGCCAGTCGCCCAAACAGAGCATGATACGAGCTCCTCATCTTGACCACCTCAAAAGTTAATTTCTCGGCCCTGGAATCATACTCATCTCCGAAGGCTACTTCTAGCTCGATCTTGCCCACTGGGTATGCTGACTTACCAGGAACTATGCCGTGAAAAACAGTATTGGACTGCTTAAGATTTTTATCTATTAACCCCATACGACGGAAGGTCTCATAATAAAGGATACTGATGCTGCTGCCTCCATCCATGAGTATCTTAGTGAACTTGTACCCCCCAACTTGGGGTGCTACCACCAAATCCAAATGACCCAGATTGTCAACCCGGGGCAGGTGATCCTCCCGACTCCACATAATGGCCTGCTCAGACCATCGCAAGTATCGAGGAACTGCCGGCTCAACGGTGTTCACTGCCCTCTTGTGAAGCTTCTGATCCCGCTTACATAAACTTGTGGTGAAAACATGATACTGTCCACTGTTCTATCACTTTGGATTACTCTCATAGCCAGACTGCTGCTGCTGCTACTGACCCCCCTGGCCGGACTGTTGATTGTAGCCGCCTTGACCACCTTGATTGAAATTGCCTTGATTGTTCTGGTGGCCTTGAAAGTTGGAACCAGAACCGCCACCTCCATTGTTCGGGCCATGAAAGCCGCCGCCTCCTGAACCGCCGCCCGACCCGTGATTACCATTACCTATTTTGGAATTTTTGAAGGCCTTTGTGATAGTGCAATCCTTCCAAAGGTGAGTAGACGGCTTTTCTTTAGTGTCGTGCTTCGGGCAAGGTTCATTTAACAACTTCTCAAGGGTAGTACCTGACCCGCCCAATCGATGAGGTGGCCTCCCCTTACACCACTGACTGTTGCCCTGCGCATTAGTGTTAGCCACAAACTCTGAGCTACCATCCACCTTACGTTTATTGTTGCCGCCTTGATTCGCCGGGCCAGGCTCAGGACCCTTAACATTGCCAGTCTTCTTCCCCTTCCATGCACTACAAAAAATACACTTCCGTGATGATACGTGTTTGTCATAGTAGGTCGCATTTTTTGTCATGCATGTACATCCATGACGATTTTATGACAGAATCAAGATAGTCATACCTGTGCTGTCGTAGAAGTGTTCCATGACATTATCAAAATTATCATCACGGAAGTGTCCATTTCCATGATGATAAATAGCGGGTCACAGAAGTTCTTTCGTCAAGGGTGACCGACACGTGGCATCCACCGTAACGAAATGTCGTTAAGCTATCGGGTCAGGTTTTGGATCCGATAACCCATTAACAGCACCAACAATGGGAAATTTCCACGTGTAAAATTCTTATTGGTCGGACGAAACACGTTTCAGCTCGTCAGTGGGTCAGATAGGCGCCTATGATATGTCGACACGTGCCACGGCCCACCACTGGCCCATTTAGCTTATAAAGCCGGCCCGTTTGACTTGGTCAAAAGTTAACGGGCTGGCCCATGAAAAGCCTGTTAACGGTCTCTTCGCAAATAGCCCATTTTATGACCCGTTAACTCACAGCCCATTAGGCCCTGAAGGAAATCGTCCCAACAACGGCATGTGGGCCGTCGAATATAACACCATCCCATTTCACTTTCAGCCCATGTATGGCCCACGACGTCTTTCGGCCCATATGAGGGATTCATATCTTTCGGCCCTTTACAGGCCCACGGTGACTCTAGCCAATAATGAATAATAATTTTGTTTGTACCCGTTAACGGCCCGTGATTTACATGGGCTGTTTCCAGCCCGTGTTAGCTTTCGGCATATTGATGGCCCATATGTTCTTGGGCTCCTTTTCGGTCCTCGATTACTTCCGGTCCGTTACTGGCCTGTTCCCCTAACGGGCCAAATTCGGCCCATGGCAAGAGTTGGACCGTTACTGGCCTGTTACCCTAATGGGCCGAATCCGTCCCATGGCAAGAGTTGGCCCGATTCTGGCATGTTCCCCTAATGGGCCAAATTCGGCTCATGGCAAGAGTCGGCCCGTTACTGGCCTGTTACCCTAATGGGCTAAATTCGGCCCATGGCAAGAGTCGGCCCGTTTCTGGCCTGTTAACCCGTTGCGCCATTTCCAGCCCATCCTATATTCTGGCGCGTTAACGACCCGTTATTCCTATGACAGAATTAAGCCTTTGCTGTCCTACGGCCTGTTAACGGCCCGTTACTGTGATGGGCCGATACCAATTGCGCCCGTTTCCGGCCCATCTAGACACATTTATCTGATGGCCTGAGGCCGACCGATTCTATGGCCCTGTTGGAGGCCCATTTATCGACGGCCCGTAGGAGACCCATGGATCCTACGGCCCTTATATGTCCCATGGTAGTTGCGGCCACTAGCAAACTAGGGGAAAAGAAGACTAGGAAATAAATAAGGCTGAAACTAACGCTAGGCTATTAAGGCGGTTGCACAGATTACATCCACTCGGCATCAAAGATCGCCACCAATGCAAATACAGGGAACACCCTACACTATACAAAAATGGCTTGCTGTTTTCTTCAGCCGGCGGCTGCATGTTAAGAATAAATTTTGTATTGCACCAAAACAAATTACAACTATATAACAAAAGGGAGGTTGGCATAAAACTGAATAGTCTAGCAGATAAATGCACCACCAGAAGTTCAGAAGCTCAGTTCATTTGACCTGACTGTTACGTTTTCATGTTGTATTGTCTGATAGAGCACCATAACCCTCGCCTTCATTTCCCCTAGGCTCCTGAACAACATAGCAAATGTTTGATAGTCTGGTTTCAAAACCATGCATATCTTGAAGACATCGAACAATGTCTCTCCTTGTTTCACAAAGGGTCTTTGTTAGGGAATGTACTTGTGTCTGGAGCGCAGATACAACATTGCTTTGAGCTTGCATATCTTGATCATGAGGCAGTTTGGACGATATTGCCTTAACAACCAACCAAGTATTACGCAGGAACATGCTTTTGCCACTGTTAGTGGACAGGTACTGACCCACTGCAGCAAGAGCTGACATTGCGGTTATAGTTGCCTCGCCACCTTCAGAAGGTGGCGGTTCCACCATTTTTTCCATAGCTCGCTCAAAAGTTGAGGTTTTACATTAGTAGTACCAGAACAGAAGATATTAAGGAGGCAGCAAAACCAAACAAAATAGCTTTGGTCTATATGCAGAACTTATTTGGGTGAACCCATGTAAAATATTAGTTGTATTTTATTGCAAAGTACATAATAAAACCAGGTTCCAAATATATGACCATGTACCATCGCTAATGTATTGTCTATTTCTTCACATTGTATTGAGGGCTATGGATAAAGAGACGAAGTTTATAATACGGTAAGCACAGTATGACATCATTCATATAACAAAACAACTGAGAACAGACAAATAGGCAATTGTAACGTTGTGTGGGCAAGTCCAGCACGGAACTAGATTACGGGTCAAGATCAAAGGAACATCACTCCTCTCTTTTAAACCTTGTAAGGTGCAATGATACGCTAAGACAATTGTGTATAAAATTGAAAAGAGTAATAGACATTGGCTGCAAACCATGCAGTTCAAGGCACAAGTCAGAGTAAGTAGTAGTTAAAAGGCATGAGGATTAAGGACTTACAACAGCGGCTTTGACTGGTGTAGTCATGCCCTTCTTCTTGATGGTGTGACAGTCCTTGAAGATTTCCACAGCATTTGGTTCAGGTACTTTTTCGTCCTTGCGGGCTTTTCTCTACATTTTGAACAAGTCAATATAGATCTGATAATATGGTACAACGAAAAGAGTGAAACAGCAGCTAATTACAAGAGCCTCGAAGTGTGCCATCTGGCTACGAGATCCTGTCGTCTGTTGGAATTTCACTTTCGTATGTTTGGCCTTGTTCTTTGAACAGTTCACCTACAAGAAGATAGATTTGTGTGGCACATGCGTAAATAGGACTTCAACATGTGATCTGATCACATATATATAATGTACCTGATACTTCGGATCAGACCAGTGTTTAGCAAGGCCCCTCCAGTCTTCATCCGATATATTTTCCACCAGAGATGTTTGGGAAAGTTCATTGTTAGCCTTGCCTTCAAAGTGAGTTTTCCTCAAGTTATACCGATACTGTCGCATAGCAGACTTGAAAACATGGGTGCAAGCTTGTATGGTTGCATCATCTTGGCTATCCAACTTGAACCTCATCTGTTGAATATTATGGGAGTCTCATTATCAACAACCTGGAAAGTATGGGACAGAGCAAGACGATATTACTAGTTTCCATACATAACCATACTTACAGATAAATGGTCGAGGAAGGTGTTGAACTGGGTTTCGTCTTTGTCATTCCTGTACTGAATCCATGTTGGGAGGATACGTACATGACACCTAACGACAACCAGTGCCTCTGATACTAAATTGGCTGACTCTGTAGCATCACGTGGCCTTTTTAAACCTGCCTCAAAACGGATCTCCATTCTTCGTCCTCTAGATTTACTTAACCTATCGAGCAATATCCCCGATGTTTGTTTCCTCTTGCGCCTAGGTGCTAGTCCAACAACGAACATAGGAAGTGTTGGTGTACATCAAACTGTGAGACTACATATAAAGAAGCATGCAACTGTAACTTGACTCCAGCAACTACCTTCTTGCTGTTGAAGCTCACAAGGTTTGTCTGATATTGCCAACTCGTCTTGTGTCAAGAGTGCTCGGGAAGTAGTGTCAGGTGGCAATGGAGCTTCGGAACATGCTGCTAGCTCAGTTGACGCACGAGTAAGTCGTGCAACTAATAGTACTGTGGTATGTATTGCAAGAACTAGGGTTGTCTCTGCTTGTTTGGTGGCAGCTATTTGTTTCTATTTGGCTTTTTTGCAGCTCGTGTAGAATGGGATGGCGTGTTTGTAGAATTTTCCGCTGGACTTTGACCTTCTATTGCACCATCAGTACCAACAGAATCTACAGGATTCATCTGCTTCTCATTCCCTGCCATTCTATGTTTCTTCCTCTTTCTCTGTGCCATGCTAAGTCAAGCCAACAAGAAAAACGAACAACAATTTAGTTCTTCAGAACAAATTGATGCATGATGCAGACAAACTGAACTTTGATGTTACACAACCACATGATAGGAGGATGTAATATGTATGAAAAACAGGACAGAAGAGATAACCAGAACTATGAAGTGTAAACTAAGAAGAAGACATTTCACCAAATTAGAAGCAATGCAATGGAAGGTAGATACCATTTTAAAGATGCTACAAATATCGCTCTACCAAGTTAACAGTGTCTCATCATAAATGACGTTTAAACAAATGTGAAGCAGTACAAGAAATAAATCTTATTCAAGATGCAAACAACATCACACTACCATGTTAGAGGTCTCTCGTCATTAGTGCCATTGCAAATTCACAACATTGCATATTCACAACTTATGATGTGTAAACTAAGGAGAAGGCATTTCAACAAATTAGAAGCAATGAAAGCTAGACACGATATGAAAGATGCAATGAATATCACTCTACCAAGTTAAAACTGTCTCGTCGTAAGTGCCATTTCAACAAATTAGTAGTACAAGCTAGAAAAGAATGTGAGATGTAACCTATATCACACTCCAAAGTCAAACGTGTCTTATGATAAGTGATTGTTGCAGGTTACACAACAGTAGTAATTTGATGTAAGAACATGGTTTGATAGACAGGTATTATATGTTCTAGAAACAGGAACACGTGTCTTATTCAAGTATAATGTGTAAAGTAAGCATATGGAATTCAACAAAATTAGAAGCAATACAAGCTACTCCCTCTGTTCGGAATTACTTGTCGCAAAAATGGATGTATCTAGACCTATTTTAGTTCTAGATACATCCATTTCCGAGACAAGTAATTCGAACGGAGGGAGTAGACATCACACATAACATGCAACCACATATAACAGTGCCAAGTTAGAGGGAGCACCGGTGATGTTGCACTAGGGGAGACGTGCTCATCATAAACACAGCTTTGATGAGTGTCTATGCATGTGTTGTCTTGGAAATCATCTTGGGGGTGTGGAGGAGTAGAAACTGTAGAGGCCCTCCGTTCGGAAGGAGCACCTTTATCCGCCGCCTTGCTAACTTCCTTCCACTTTATTGATTTTGAATTGTAAAGTAAAACCAAAAAGAAAAAGCAATAAAATTCTCTCTTCAGAACTCATTCATGCATGATACTGATAATCACTACTTTGATGTAAGGCAAACACATGATACCAGGATGGAATATGTACGAAAAACTAGACGGCATGGCATGTTCACAACTATTTGTGTAAACTAAGCAGAAACCATTCCAGCAAATAAGAAGCAATGCAAGCTAGACACCACATGAAAGATGCAACCAATATGACTCTACCAAGTTAAAAGCGCCCCATCATAAATGGAATCTCAACAAATTAGAAGCAGCGCATGTTATAAATCATATGAAAGATGCAACTAATATCGCACTTATATACTAAAGCCTCTCGTCATATTGATTGATGTGGGATACAAAATAACGATAGTTTTATGTAAGGACATGCTTAATAGACAGATGTACTATGTACTAAATACAGGAAGACATGTCACATTAACAGGTATAATGTATAAGCTAAGCAGACTAGCACATGCAGTTTAACCAGATTGGAAGAATTACAATCTAGACACCATATGCAACATGCAACCACATATCACGCTGCTAAGTTAGAGCAAGCACCTGCGATGCTAGTGTAGGGGAAATGCTGTAATCAATGACAGAGCTACGATCACTATCTTCATCTAG
Organism: Triticum aestivum; assembly: GCF_018294505.1. NCBI lineage: Eukaryota > Viridiplantae > Streptophyta > Magnoliopsida > Poales > Poaceae > Triticum > Triticum aestivum. Next base: position 673,134,839 of record NC_057804.1, read on the forward strand.
CATTTGTGTTTCTTGAGAATCATGTCGGGAGGCTGACGCTGCATTCTTTAAATGAGGAGTAGTCCCCTTGCCTGCCTGCCTCATCATAAGTGATTGATGAGGGATACACAAGAACATTAGTTTGATGTAAGAACATGGTTAATACACAGATGTACTAGTATGTACCAAAAATAGAATGGCATGTCATATTCATAGGTATAATGTGTAAGCTAAGCAGATGCAATTTAACCAAATTGGAAGCAATACAAACTAGACATCCGGCTGGAGTGGTGAGCATGATCATCTAGGACCTGAGAGCCTAGTGGGAAGCGGGCTGCTTCGCCACAATCGCAGCTTTTTAGTTGGCTTCCAGGTGGTGCCTATCTTTGCTGGGCTTGTCATTGGCTCGGCCAGTGCCCTGACTAGCTATTTGTCTTCTGGTGCTCACAGGATGGTGGTTCATGTAAAAAAATATCTTTCCTTATCAGACAGACTTCGGCCTTTCGAATACCATATGGAACATTCAACCACATATGACACCGCGAAGTTAAAGCAAGCACCTGGGATGGTGGTTCATTGCGAGCGAGGTCATCAACTCCAGAGCTACGTTTACCGTCTCCATCTGCTAACACTGCAACCTTTATAGCGCTGTAACGTGTCGTGCATACACATGAAGAAAGCTGGCGCAACTTCTCTCTTTTCTTTGCTGCTTCTCTTTCGGCAGACTCTGAAATACCTTTGCATAAAAACACAATAGTGAGAGTATGGGTGAAGTGTGTGCAGAACTAGTGCACTGTAAAAGTAGCAGATAGCAGGTGGCTGAAAAATAAATGACAGGAGACATATGATAGCTCTACAATATTGCATGGTAAAAAAAAATTAGATTCTACTCCGTATGATTTTGTAATATATGAGCACAGGAAATGCAGGTACTCCTCTAGCACACCACCCCATGTGGTCATATCTAAGATAACAGTCGACTGGAAATAAATAGGTCAGCTGATTTTTTTAATGAACCGTACAATCTATAAGGAACAGGCAGATGGCCTTCGTCTACCTCCCGCCAGTCACTGTTGACGATCTTTCTTGAATTTCCAGCGACCACCGGCCCGGACCCCTGCCTCCGCGGCGCCGCCCTCCCCTCGACCTCACACCACCGCCGTGCTTGGTAGCGCCCCCAGGCCATCCCTTTAATCCCGTCCGACCTCCAGATCGGGCGCCAGTAGCTCTAGGCCGCACACGTACCTAAGATAAACACCAAGGCGCTGCTTCCCCGGTGTAATAGGCGTACTAGCGCCTGTTACGCCGGGGAATGCTTCCGTTAATTTGGAATCAACTGGCCAGAAATTGAAATTCAGGGGGGCGACGGACCTCTAGCTAAGGTGAAATAGTATATGAGGAGGAACCTTGTGCATCGCGAGTTACTAGGAACATCTACTATCAAGAAGAAGCAGTCAACTAGTGTCTTGTTTGGGATGAATACCATGCAAGCAGAGACGTAAGATTTGCACGAATAAGGGAAGAGGAGTACCTTTTTCGGTTGCCGGTGTGGTCACCTCCACATGTCGCACCGATCTTCTTCTTTTTATCGGGGAAACTGATGTTCTGGAGGGTGCAGGCTTGGACGAACCCATGGACAAATTGTTGACTGTGTTGCCGTGGCCGTATGTCGGCGGAGGGGAAGCAATTCCGAGGCAGCGAAGGACGGTGTAGCAGGAACAGCTCTGGTGCGGTGGAGGGTGGCAAAGTTGGAGCGGCAGTGGCGAGGCGCAGGACGGCGTGGTTGAACTGGCTCGGGTATGGACGGCTCAGCCTCGGCTTCAACTACTAGCCGTGGAGGGCGTTGCGGATGAGGTTGCGGTGGACGATGACGTCGGGGTATCGGCTCCGGCCTGATGGAGGAGGGTGGCAGTTGATGGGTGGGATGGGGTGGCCGACGGAGGATGCCGGGGTTTCGCAGCTAGTGGAGAGGTAGTTTTGGCACCCACGGAGTACGAATGGGGAATCGCACGGGTGGGGGGAACCATGTTTCGGTCTGGGACGCGCTAGTTTTTGGCTTTTTTGAACAGAAGATGGGACGCGCTTGGTTGAAATTTGGGGAAAGTACAAACTTTGCCCCCCTCTTAAATTTCGGACCTACTGTGGGTCGGGGGTAGGATGGTAATCCCGGGTGTCCCAAATAGTGGGCGGGAGTGATTTCGGCCGCGCGCATGTGTGCTTAGGCGGCCATTGTGAATGAATGTTTTTCGGAGGTAGTTGCATGGTGTCTAGATGAAGCTACAAACCTACCCCGGTTTAGACCTTTGGACGTCGGGCCGGTAGGTTTCACGGGTCGGAGTTATTAGAGAAGTAATTTCCTTGTACTACCAAACATTGGTCTCACGCGGTTTCGGGCGAGTAGAGGCTCTTTTGGCGCTTTGTTCGAAATTTTGAAACACAAGCAATCACGTTTAGAGTACTCTTGAACTATGAGGGTTGACCTAAATAGACAACGTTATATTTGACCTTGTATGTTTGAAAACCTCATTAAATAATCCGCTTCTTTTTGAAATTTTGACACTTGAAAATCCTATAACTACGATTATTTTGGAATGGAGGAGCTAAATTTGAATCTATTTTGTACACGACTACATATGCTATCATGTACAAAATCATAGCAAACATTGGTGCCCCCATAATTTAGGTATAGTTTACAAATGCCATGATATCAAATTCAAATAATTGAATGGACTTCATGTGGAATTCGATTTTTTTAAACCACCTTAAGTTGAATTCAAATGTATGCTAGTTCATAGGTAGCTATTTATAATGTTCATTGTGTAACTTACTTATGTATAATGTGCTTTACACACACAACATGAACTATACTCACATTTGCTAAAGCGATGCATTGTCTGGAGTTCAAAATACTAACTATGTGGATCAATTGTGTCGAATAATAACATAGACATGCTCAAATTCGATAGAATCGAGATGTCTGATGGATCAATGACCGCTCCTTACGCGAATTGCAAATATCATGATCCCATCCTAATATTTGGATACAATTTATATCTTAAATCAATGTGTACATAAGTCTTTTATGTGTAGTTTCACTCTCCATCGATGGTCTCTCACACATGCTCACACACTCTCTCCCGAGGTGTCTTTCTCGCACACATGCTCTAGATATTACCCTCCCTCCCTCTCGTAACCATTTACAACTGTTTTCACTAACCTTAATCACAAGCACTCTTCCTCTCGCAAACATACACACGCACAATCCCCATCGGCCCTTTCTATATACATGGACCTGCCTACGTGTCTCATGTACGCACATTATCTTTAGGCCTGCCTCTCACGCATTGTCTCACACCTCTCTTCCTAATCGACGAGTATGATTCTAGCAGAGCATTCTGTAGGATGCCCCTTAAAGTTAGGTTGGATGAATAGTAATATCAGAGATAAAGGGGTTACCTTAGTCCGAGAACCTAGGGTTACAAATCCTAGCCGGCTTTGTCAGTGGACATAGAGTCCTTCACAATTCCGCTATCTTTGTCTTGTACGACTAGTCATCCATGGGTCTCATTTCTCGTGCTCAAGGGGTCTCAGTGGACACGCTCAAGGGAATGGAATCTCTCATCGTGACATCATATTTGTATCTCTCTCTCTAGACCACTCTCATTTCTCGTGCTATCTCCCCCCCCGGTCGGCCCCTCTATCCATGTGAGGGAGTCCTGGATTAGGGGGTGTCCAGATGGCCGGACTATGACCTTTGGCCGGACTCCCGGACTATGAAGGTACAAGATTGAAGACTTCGTCCCGTGTCCATATGGGACTTCCCTTGGCATGGAAGGCAAGCTTGGCGATACGATATGAAGATCTCCTCCCATTGTAACCGACTCTGTGTAACCCTAGCCCTCTCAGGTGTCTATATAAACCGGAGAGTTTTAGTCCATAGGACGAACAACAATCATACCATAGGCTAGCTTCTAGGGTTTAGCCTCTCTGATCTCGTGGTAGATCAACTCTTGTATTACCCATATCATCAATATTAATCAAGCAGGAGTAGGGTTTTACCTCCACCGAGAGGTCCCGAACCTGGGTAAAAACATCGTGTCCCTTGCCTCCTGTTACCATCCGCCTAGACGCACAGTTTGGGACCCCCTACCCGAGATCTGCCCGTTTTGACACCGACATTGGTGCTTTCATTGAGAGTTCCTCTGTGTCGTCACCGACAGGAAGGATGCCGCACCCCGTCTTTAAAGACGGCACTGTTGCTAAAGAAGCTTTGGCTGTCGGCCAAACTCTCCGGCTAGGCAGTTTTTTGATGACCCCCTGTTCGGCCGACGCGCCGGCGATGACCTCTCGGGTCATCGAAAGCAATCTCCAGATCAGCTCGGAACTTGCCGAGCATTTAGATCCGATGGAGCTCTCTTCCCTAAACGAGCTCTTGGATCGCATCGCCGCCCTGGGAATCGCTACAGATTACGGCCAGATTGGGCTTAAACCCGATCAGAGAGAGATCGACTCTCCCTAGGTCACCCACCATGTTGAAGTGCTGGAAGAACAATGCGGCGAATCTTGGCCCAAACCCTCCAAGCCGGATATCCGCGGAGGGGAGGATGTCGCCCAAACCCTGAACCTAAAGTCAGGCAGCAGGCCTGATTCATTGAATAACGTCCAAGAAAACAAGCTTTCGAATTCGGAAATTTCTTGGCCCCTGAGTCTTAGATCGAGCGAGGTTCCGGAGTTAAATCCACCCTCCCACCCAAACATAAGGGATCTATCCCAAATATGGCAAGATCCCGAGGAAACAGTACACCACTACTGGGCCAGATTCCTCCTGGTTATGAACAGGATAAAGGACTGCCGTGAGAAGGACGCGATTTCGTTCTTCTGTAACAACTGCACGGACATTGGAATCCTCAACGCCATAAGTCGCCATGAAATTACACGCTTTGCCGACTTGATATCCATAGTATGAAAGTACTGTGCGACAAAAAGCGTTCGGAAAACCGAAACTAAATTCTGGGACAATCCGGCCCTGAATACAATCCCAGTCCGAAACAAAAAGGTGCATTATCGCCAGGCACCTGAGCCAAACAGCAAAAAACAAAAACCCTCTATAAGGTATGGGACCGTACTGGAGGGATGGCTCAATGGACCCTGTAAAATTCATAGTTCAGGGGAAGTCACAGCAACTCACAGCCTTAGAGCATGTTGGATACTCCGGCAGGTGGCCAGAAGTGGCGAGGAGCTTCTAACTCCAGAATCCACAGAGCACCACCCCGGAAACGCTAGTAGAGTGTCAACAGTCTTCGAGACTTTCACATCAAACAACGCGAGGAAACGAATGCTCCGCAACCTTACTGAAGTCTACCAAGTAGCAACAATAAACCCATGGAGTGACACGGCTATTACCTTTAATGCCAGTGACGAACCTAAATTCCGAACAGCCCGAGCACCAGCCGCACTGGTCCTCAGTCCGACAGTGGACGGCTTCCGTCTTACAAAGGTACTCATGGACGGTGGCAGTGGACTAAACCTCATCTATGAGGAAACCCCGCGAAAAATGGAAATAGACTGGAGCCGCATTGAGCGAAGCAACACAACCTTTAGAGGAATAATCCCCAGCCGGGAAGCGTGCTGTTCAGGAAAGATCACACTAGATGTGGTGTTCGGCACGCCGGATAATTATAGATCCGAGGAGGTCACATTGCAAGTGGCCCCGTTCAGCAGCGGATACCACGCTCTATTAGGGCGAGAAGCATTCACAATTTTTCAAGCTATACCGCATTATGGGTACATGAAGCTCAAAATGCCAGGACCCAACGGAATCATCACTCTTGCTAGTGATCCGGACACAAGGCTCCGCGCTGAAAACAAGACAGCCGCACTGGCCCTCGAGGCATTATCCGAAGCCCTGGCGGCCGAGGAACTAATTGTGTTGCGCTCCACGATGGACAGGGACAACGTGATACTCGACAAAATATCCAAGTCCACCTCCTTCAAGCCGGCAGATGAAATAGTCAAGTTCCATGTCGATCCAACGGACACTACAAAAACGGCCTCCATCGGGGCACAACTAAAACCTGATGTAGACGCCGCACTCAGAGAATTCCTACAAAAAAATTGGGACATTTTCGCCTGGCACCCTTCAGACATGCCAGGAATCCCACGCAGGATGGCTGAGCACGGCCTGAACATCCTAAAAGGATTCAAGCCCGTTAAGCAGACTCTTCGGCGTTTCTCCGGACCCAAGAGATAAGCCATGGGAGAAGATCTAGTAAAACTACTGGAGGCCGGATTCATCAGAGATATAAAACATCCAGACTGGCTAGCAAACCTGGTGATGGTACCAAAGAAGGACAAATACTGGCGCCTATGCGTCGATTTCAAAGACCTAAATAAGACCTGCCCAAAGGATCCCTTCCCCCTCCCCGCATTGATCAAATCATCGACACCACTACAGGACATGATTCATTGTGTTTCCTCGATGCATACTCTGGCTACCACCAAATCAAGATGGCAGAGTCAGACCAAGCCGCAACGGCATTCATCACCCCATACGACCCATTCTGCTTCAACACGATGCCCTTCGGGCTCAAAAACGCCGGCGCGACATATCAGCGCATGATTCAAACATGTCTGGCCAACCAGATCGGCAAAATAGTTGAAGCGTACGTGGATGATGTAGTCATCAAATCCAAGCATGTCGAAACTCTAGTAGACGACTTGAGGCTCACATTCGACAATCTCCGAGCATATGATATTAAGCTCAACCCGGAAAAATGCGTTTTCGGCGTACCAGCCGGAAAGCTCTTGGGCTTCATCGTATCCGGTAGAGGAACTGAAGCAAACCCAGCCAAGATCTGAGCTCTGTCACAATTGGATATCCCAAAAGACCTCCAGCAAATACAAAAATTGACTGGATGCGTGGCGGCTCTAAGCCGCTTTATCTCCCGCTTAGGAGAAAAGGCATTACCCCTTTATCGCCTCCTGCGGCGCACCGAACACTTCGAGTGGACGGATGCCGCCACGGCCGGACTCGAAGAAATCAAAGCCATACTGGCAACAAATCCGGTCCTGGCCGCGCCCAACATGGGCGAACCAATGCTATTATACATCGCGGCAACCCATCAAGTTGTAAGCGCGGTGCTCATTGTCGAACGAGAAACGGACGGACACAAGTTCCCTCTCCAAAAACCAGTTTACTACGTGTCCACTTTCCTAACTCCATGCAAGTCACGGTACCCGCATTATCAAAAGATAGCATACGCGGTGTTCATGGCATCCCGGAAGCTGCAACACTATTTCCAAGAGTGTTTGATAACAGTAGCCTCCGAAGTACCTCTTAATGACATTATAAACAACCGCGACGCAACGGGCTGGATTGCCAAATGGGCCATTGAGCTCCTCTCATTCGACATAACTTACAAGCCACGGTGAGCTATTAAGTCGCAGGTTTTGGCTGACTTCATCGCCGAATGGACTGAAGCCGAGCTCCCTAAAGAGTACGGTGCATATTCCAACTGGATCATGCACTTCGACGGCTCCAAAATGCTGGCTGGCCTGGGGGCTGGCGTCGTTCTAACGTCCCCAACCGGAGATACAGTCCAATACGTACTTCAGATAATGTACACGGACTCCAAGAACGCAGCCGAATACGAGGCCCTTCTACATGGTCTCCGGATGGCAGTCTCCATGGGCATTCAGCGCCTAGAGGTCCGCGGGGATTCAAACCTCGCGATATCCCAAATAAATGGAGACTTTGATGCCAAGGATCCTAAAATGGCAGCTTATCGCAACACCGTCTTAAAGATGTTAGCTCGGTTTGAGGGGCTCGAATTTCACCATATAGCCCGGGAGAACAACCAGGCAGCAGACGTGTTGGCACGCATTGGCGCGAAGCGTGATGCCGTCCCTGCCAACATCTTCCTAGAGAGGCTTTTCAAGCCATCCGTATCATGGGAGGGAGAGTTCGGAAACAACAGCCCGGACACAACCACACTACCCCTCACCGAACATTCTGACACAGTTGGTGGCTTCGCCAACGAAACAACACCGTCAGCCCACACAATAATGGCAGTCATTGCCCCATGGACGGAACCATTCCTAGCCTACCTAACTAGGCAGGAACTTCCTGAGGACCAAAACGAGGCCCGCTGCATAGTGCGGCGATCTAAAGCCTATAAAGTCCACGAGGGAGAGCTTTATAAGAGAAGCACAACCGGAGTCCTTCAAAGGTGTATCTCCGAAGAAGAAGGGCGAAATCTTCTGGCTGAAATTCATGCCGGACTCGGCGGGCACCACGCCCAGCCCGGGCCCTTGTAAACAAGGCCTTCCGTACCGGATTTTATTGTCCGACGACCCGGGCAGATGCCCAGGACTTAGTACAGCGATGCGTCGGTTGCCAATTATTCGCTAATCAAAGCCACATGCCGCCTACCGCCCTACAAACCATACCCATTACCTGGCCTTTTGCGGTCTGGGGGCTTGACATGGTTGGACCCCTTAAAGGAGGAACCCACAAGAAAAATTATCTACTGGTCATGGTGGACAAATTCACCAAATGGATAGAGGCCAAGCCTGTAAAGACAGCCGAATCCGGACCGATGATAGACTTCATATCCGGGGTTGTACACCGTTACGGCGTCCCCCACAGCATCATAACTGACAACTGCACAAACTTTACGGCCGACGAAGTTAAACTCTGGTGCAAAAACATGGGCATCAAGCTCGGCTACGCTTCAGTCTATCACCCACAAACTAATGGTCAAGTCGAGCGAGCCAACGGTCTCATCATGAGTGGCATCAAACCCAGACTAGTGCGATCCCTCAAGGAATCTAACACGCACTGGGTAGAGGAGCTTGACTCCGAACTCTGGGAGCTGCGGACCACGCCGAATCGCACTACCGGATTCACACCATTTTTATGGTATACGGCGCAGAGGCAGTCCTGCCCTGCGACATAATTCATGACTCACCTCGCGTGCGGATGTACGGAGAAAGAGAAGCCGAGCTCGATCGGCAGGACAGCTTGGACGCATTGGAGGAGGAGCGCGACGTGGCAAAAGCCCGTTCCACATTTTATCAACAGCAGGCTCGAAGATATCAAAGCAGAGAAGTACGGTCCAAAACTTATAACGTTGGCGAACTAGTTCTACGCCTGCCGGACAAGAAAAAGGAAAAACTAAAGCCCAAATGGGAGGGTCCCTTCATAACCGACCAAGTACTGACTGGTGGAGCGTACCGTCTGCGAAACGCATCGGACAACCGACTCGAGCCGAACCCATGGAACGCAGCACGCCTACGAAGATTCTACGCTTAGTGCCGGACTCCGTGTTCGTCTCCTTCCTCTGTCCCCTTTTATTTTTTATTTCAAATTAGTTGCCTGGTATTTCTCTCCTTCTCCCTACCTTTTTCTCCCAAGCCCTTAGGGGCTTGCCTGCGCGTTGTTCGCACACACTTGACGCGCCACCCGCACTCATTATACCTGGGGGCTTCTTTATCAGAAGTTTATATAAACGGGCCTCATGCGCAAAACATGTGTGACACTTCCGCATGAACCTTTTATACACCATTATATGCATCAATATGACTTAAGTTTTGGCCAAGCTGGGTTGCCTGGCTCCTGTGCTTACCCCCACATTCCCGTTTGTTCGGCTAGGTGGTAAAGGGAGCACCTCTACGATTGTTACTGCCGGGTCAGCCGGATGTGTACCTCAGACTGGTTAAGCCAAAAGCTAGCATTCTTAAGGGAATATTCGATCGGTGAACTAAAAGATGACTTTTCTTGTTTATTTATCTGCCCCCAGATGCTCTTCTGCTTTTTCTCGCAGTTCGGACATGCACTTTAGGGCATGCTTCCCAGGGAAAGGAACTCCTAACGGAACTATTCTCCCTGGAAGATGTTTCTTACTAACCATGTAATATAACATAACTAGTTGGGCACTTGTCTGCTTAAAGAACTTATGACCCCTACGCCTTGTCTCCATGCATGCCCTGGTTCTTACATAACCGAGAGGGTATTCAGACACACTCCGGACTATCGGGTCCAGAGGTTGAAGCGAAAAGGTCCTCAATGACAAACAATCTACAATCCGGCTAGAAGGCATTTTTCATGTCATTTTAAATTACACAGTCAATTCGACTCGGTATATTCTTCTTCAATACCATCTAACAGGGTGTCTAATTTACAGTCCTGTTGAGAATACTTGGCAGCCAGTTCTACCTGGCCATACACTAAACTGACAGGGATCTCCTTTCCGTCAGGCCCCACAGGGCCGACCTCGGCCATGTGCTTCGGGTCAGCCTTCGTGTACCGAGTCTTCACCATGGCCCAGGCCTCGCTGGCACCTTGACGGCAGGCCGATATCTTCCACAACCGGAAGCGCTGCCGCACTCCCTCCAGCTTCGCTGAAAGCTCTCCAAGGCCTTCGCGCATGGAGAGGGATGGCCACATAGCCTGGATGACGCCTTGCATCGCCTGCCGGACTCGTTCGCGCAGTTGCAACAGCTCGGGAAGAAGGTCCCCCGCTGAACCGGGCATTTCCTCCGCAGGACGACCTGACAGCATATCTACAGACATAGCTCTGTCAATCGACTTCCTCGCCGAACTCTTTTTTTCGAAGATTCGTTCAAGCACTTACTAAAAATGCCGCGTCGAAGTCGCCGATTCTCCTTTACGGAATCAGACAACTGAGCACGAACATCCTTTAGTTCCTCGCCCAGCTGGGTATTGGCATCTTGAAGCTTGTTCTTCTCTAGCCTCATCCTCGTCAGCACGCTCTCGCCAGCCTTTAGTTAGTGTAGGAGTTGTTGCTTGTCCGGATTTACTCCGGCCCCATCTGCACTGTTATCGTCAGAATTGCACATATGCCGCACTTCACAACGGAATTATCTTCCGAAGCATATATTACCTGAGGGGGTCCCCTTGGCACTATCTGAAGCGGCCAGTGCGGCCTCGATTTGGGGCTTGCACTCTTCCAGCTCCTGGGACAGTTGCGTGTTCCTTTTTGTAAGATCCTGCAAAACATATGATCCTTAAATCAGTTAACTTAACTATTTCAAGTCTCGGGGGCTACTGACATATATAACCATCAGATTTACTCACCCGTATGTCTTTCACATACTGCTCCGTGGCTCTGGCTAGACCATTTTGAGTGGCACGGAGGTACGCATCTCCCATATTAAAGGCGTCCAACGCCTCTGGGGAAAAACATGCGTCACGAAGAACAGTCCGGCGACGCCTGTGGTTCATGGCAGTCTCCACCTCTGAATTAGTGGCAGATAGCCCATCTGTGTCCTCTGTCGGAGGAACACCCGATGCACGCCCCGTGTTCGCCTCCGCTTCCGGACCCGGCCTTGAAGCCTGGCCGGTGGATATAGTCCGACGGGCACTCTTCTTCCTGAGGAGAGCATGACCGTTAGTGTGACTTCAGGGCATAAACCCTAGGCGTTAAACTTACACGCCGTACCGTTGCGCCGGAATCTCGATCTGGTCCGCATTTCTTTTTGGCCCGCCTGGCTTCAGCGGCCCTTGTTGGCTGCCCACCGTGGGCTCGACCCTCCGCCTCAAGGATTTCCCATGCAAAACGAAATGCTATTGGTTTACGGCATTCAAAATAAGGCATGGATGGATCTTCTTGGAAGTACTGGGACTTCGGTCTCGATTACCTTTGAGGTCGGAAGGAGTCCGGGATAGTCGGCCGTAATGGCCACTAAGGTATTGTCCTTACTCAATTGATGAAACACCCGTCAATTAACTCCACACATAAGTCCGGGTCCTCTTTGGAGTCTGGATCGAGGGACCATTCTGGGTCCTCGGGTTGCGGAGGAGGGCTGTATATCTCCTTCATAGACTGGCGCAGCTCCTGCGTTAACATCGCTGGACTAAATACTCGATTATGGGAATTTCAAAAGCGGGTAGTCAAGTGAAGGTGTTCGCTCACCCATCTTGGAGGACTGTACATAGAGAATCCGCCCCGTGGGCTGACACGGAGGAATTCCTCTTCTTCTCCCTTGTACAAAGCGGATAAGATCTTCATTAAAGTAGCAGTCGAATCCGGCCCCTTGCGACCGCACCGGCTGGCGTCGTCCTCTCCGTTGAAATCCCACATAGTATTGAAGCGGCTGCACCCCCCGTGTAATGCATGTGGCCATGACTTCGATCATGGTCAATCCGGAATGAGCCAGCAATCTTATCCGGCTCATCAGGTAAAGAACGTCCCTATCAGTTTCCCTTTGAGGGTTCCGTGGGCGCCAGCTCAGGCATTTTTTCAACAGAGCGTTACTAAACTCAGGGAGGCCGATCCGTACAGGGTCCGGCAGGGGGACGTCATCCATATAATACGATTCCGAAGGGCAGTCCTCGGACGCCTTCTTTGGGGTACCGGACAGATATCCGGTCCCGGTGATGCACCATAGTTCGGCTCCGCCCACTTGATAAATTGACCCCTCCTCAGAGCGGGGCACAAGGTAGAACAACCTCTTCCATAGCGCGAAATGAGACTCGATGCCCAAGAACATCTCGCGGAGGGCCACGAAGCCCGCAACATGCAGTATGGAGGCAGGTGTGAGGTTGTGCAGCTGGAGGCTGTAGAACTCCAGTAGCCCTCGGAGAAACGGATGAATTGGAATCCGAGTCCTCTTATTAAATAAGGGACTAGGCATACTCGCTCTCCTTGAGAGGGTTTGGGGACGCACTCCGCCTGCTCTCCGCCGCTATAGGTGGCGATCCCGGCTCGAACTGGGACCATATATGCTGGGGGGAGGAGCCCCTTAGATTGAAGCACTACTAGCTCACTATGCGGGACGGAACACCGCTCCCAATCCCCGGGCCGAGCGCTGGAGAGGAGAGAGGAGGAGCTGCTTCGACCGGCCATGATGGAGTGGATCTCAGTCGAAAGCGCTCTGATGAATGCTCGCGGAGGGAAGGTGGTGTGAATTGGATCTAAACTCCCGTATCTTTTATGGATGGCTCATTTACGTAACTATGGGGATAAATGAAAAAAACCTGGCTTTTCGCATTCGTTCGACATGTGGAAGATGGCCATTATGGGGCACAGAAGCTGAGGAGAGCAACACGCACCAGAAGCCGGACACTATCCGACAGGTACATAGAATTTGGAGAAGAACCCGCCTTGCAATGCCGAAGACAATTTGCATGCCGGACTCATCGTCATTGAAGCCTGGTTCGGGGGCTACTGAGGGAGTCTTCGATTAGGGGGTGTCCGGATGGCCGGACTATGACCTTTGGCCGGACTCCCGGACAATGAAGATACAAGATTGAAGACTTCGTCCCGTGTCCGGATGGGACTTTCCTTGGCGTGGAAGGTAAGCTTGGCGATACGATATAAAGATCTCCTCCCATTGTAACCGACTCTATGTAACCCTAGCCCTCTCCGGTGTCTATATAAACCGGAGAGTTTTAGTCCGTAGGACAAACAACAATCATACCATAGGCTAGCTTCTAGGGTTTAGCCTCTCTGATCTCGTGGTAGATCAACTCTTGTATTACCCATATCATCAATATTAATCAAGCAGGAGTAGGGTTTTACCTCCACCGAGAGGGCCCGAACCTGGGTAAAAACATCATGTCCCTTGCCTCCTGTTACCATCCGCCTAGATGCACAGTTCGGGACCCCCTACCCGAGATCCGCCGGTTTTGACACCGACACCATGCCTCTCTCGAATACGTAAACACACACATACCTCTCTAGGCCCCGCCAAATGCATCAACTACACATTCACACATGTTACATCACGTCCCCCATTGATCTAAAAAGCCCTCTCTTCACGTTTATTTCGCATACAACATTCCTTTTGAATAAAGTGTGGCCAAAAAATATTTTAGAGTTTCTACATATATACAACATTACAAAGTTATATGGAGGAGTACGAATGCTAATTTGCATTGCATGGTGCCCACAATGATATTTATTCCGCATTGTGAATTTGTATATTTTTATAGTATATACAAAGTTAGTCATAATAAAGAGAAACGAAGAGCATATCTCTCTCCATCGCATACCCCCCTGTACGCCCCTTTCACGTATGCACACAAAACTATCTCTAGGTCCTCTAAAAGTAAGCCCCCAGAAAATTCATGCATGTTCCATATTTCTCTCGCGATATATGCAATGACGATCATTTTATTTGAAGAGAAAGCATGATACGCACATTGGACTTCAGAATCCACTCATTACGGTAATCATTTATGTTTAGTGGTTATTATACAGTCACGGGCTCACTGTACAACTCTGTATTTGCTCTTGACATGACTATTTGACCAGTTAAAGGCTCCACGTGGCACCTCTAGTGTTGCATCACATTATCTCACTACCATCGTCTCCACCTGTCGACTTGTATCTACTCTACATCTACACTCTTATAAAATACATAAAATATACACTCTTATAAAAAGCAGAGTTGGTGATGATGGTGTGCCTGCCATCCTGCAATATAGGCCGTCCGATTTATATCTGACCGATTGGAAAGGAACTATGACAATTTTGCAAAAAGGTACCCACACACCTCTCCACATTTTCAAATAAGGCCTTCCCTCGTTCATCATTTTCTCTCACAAGATAAACAAGTCATACAAATGCATCTTGATGTTACGTGCAATGCACGGGCATCTTGCTAGTAAGAATGAAAACAAACCAAAAAAATATTTGGATGGTGGTTCGAAGTCATGACCGCGGGCACAACGGACAAGGTGGCCTTGTATTGGCATGCTGAGCCGTCTATTTTAACACACAGGAGCTGGTGTGGTGATTATACACACACGCACGCATGCACACGAACTGCATCCATGCAACACGTACACAAACACATGCACCCACGCACGCACGTAACACTCACACATACACATGCAGCCACGCACGCAACACTCACATGCAAAAACGCACGCATGCATGCACACACCAGTACACCACACGACCAACACACACTCTCACGCTCATGTGCTCGACCTACACGTGCATGTGCACACATCAGGCCCTGACAGACACATACACAACCAGGTGATTCCCGCGCATGGGTTGGAGCCTTGTCGCGCGTGCGTAAATTTGTGTTTATCTGACCTTTTCCCTATGCGAACTGACAGGTGGGACCCACAAGGAACGTGGTTATTTTAACTAGTCAACATGGCGCCACGCGGACTATTTGGCCGGTCAACAGAGTGCAATCCGATGCTGAACCGCGAGCAAGTGACTGTATAATCACTGCGATACGTATATAGTGACCGTAATTAGCTTATTCTGAAGTTCGGTGACCGTATTATGCTTTTCTCTCTGTAGGCCCTCCAAAACTACATCACTACATGTTCTCGCATGTTACAACACTACTACTACACTCTAACACAATAAATCATATGTGTTTTTAGTTTTACTAGATATCATATTGTTACTTATAATTATTCAGTTTGCATACATTAAAATTGCCTTTGAAATGTATGGCCAGTATCATCTACCGCACGGGAAAAATCCCGCCCTTTCCTATTTAATCGGGTTTGTATCGATGGATTGTGCGAAACAGCAAAACTATAGTACTATATAGTACAAGTGACAGTTTACTGGGCCGTCGTGTCGTCTACTCCTCCATCGTAAGAGTGGAGCGCTCGCTTTCATAAATATTCTAGTCCCTTTCGCCGACATGTGGGACATCAAGCTACCGGGTCCATGTGCCATACCGGAATATAGTGCAGAGCAGCCGGGGTGAAGCACCCCAGTCATGGCGCTAGCGTAGAAATGAGCAATGAGGCGTCAAATCACAAAGTTGCACCTTTCCCGCAGTTAAATTGGAGGGACAAAGTAATAATGCTAAAAAAGAAGTTTGAGGGACGAAGAAACCATCATTTCACTCGTTGCTGAATCCGCTTCTCCCTCATCTTCTTCAACTTAACCACGTGTTGCTTCTGCCATTGTTCTGCCTCATGTGGGATGCAAATTGGCTTGGTAAAGCACTGACACGTGGGACTGCATGTTAGCAAACCGCCAGGACAATGTCCTCAAAAATAAGAAACCTCCCACGCCATCTGCGCGGCAAAATCACCTCCTTTTTACTAATCTTGATTCTATAATTTTTTAGACCAATATAATTGAGATTTGTATAGATAACACACAGGAGCAAAACCAAGTGGTACGGTTAAGGGCATCCACAATGTGTAGCCAAATGTAAAAATAGCTTTTGGCATCGTGGGAACCATTGTGGACGGTGTTGCCAAAGCCAAAAAGATGGAACCGAAGCTCCCTGATTGATTGATTGAAGGAATAGAAAAATGCAACGTCTCTCCTCTTTCTCCCATGCTTGGACGCATGTAGTACAGTATAGAGCACAGAGTCTACTCCCCTATCCCTTCTATCACAAATCACAAAGCAGTGAGGCGTCAAATCACAAAAGCACGGACGAAGCAACCATCATTTCACTCTTCGCTGACTCCGCTTCTCCATCGTCTTCTTCGAGAAACCATCTCACCACACTAGTACTCCTAGTAGTACCAGTCCTTTGGTTCAAAGGACTTCCTGGATGCTAATAAGGCGGTTGTCTCGGCTTGCAGGCGACACTTGCGAATGACTTACCGTGGTCAATGGTGTTCTCCGTTGAATGCACTTCGCCAAACCACAAAAAAAAGATATCGTCAACGTCACCGCAATGGGGAAGGAAGTCAAATATAGTTACTACCTCCATTTTTTTGTACACAAGGCCAGTATATATCAAAATTACAATTTGCAAAGGGCCACTAACACTAATCGAGACAAAATTGATGGGGTTAGCAACCAAGGACATTAATATCCCCCGCATGCGTGCGGAAGTGAGAAGGTTGGTTTGCATGGCGCTGCATTAATCAAGCGATGAGGAGTGAGATGGTTAGCTCTTTGGTCTTTGGAGAAAAAAATACGCATTAATTGACACGTGAAACGAGGATTTGTATCGATTAAATCCCGCGAAGGAAAACCCCGCCTTTCTTTTTTAACACTAGTACTCTTAGTACGTACGTACTTATCCTGTTTGGGTCTAGGCCTTGCATTGCCAAACTTCGCCACACATTTTTGCCAAGCTTTCCTAAAGTTTTCAAAATGAGAAGGAGGTACAGTTGCGCACGGCTATCGCAGTCGCACCGCACCCTCACACGGTCGCTCCTGCACACTGCGGTCGCCGCGCACCCTCACACAGTCGCTCCTGCACACCGCAAACCCAACCAAGGGAACGCACCCTCACTGACACGTACTATCGCATGTGAAAAAACCAAATTCAGCCATCCTATCGCTGACACATAATTTTTGTTCATAGAGTATGTTTATCCAACCAGGCGACTTTCATAACAAATATAAGGTTTTACACAGCAAAAGATCCATAAAAACAACAACATAAAGAAAAACTATCACTGCTCGCGGAAAGAGACAGCCTTGTCATCTTTGGCTGCCGGCGCGAACTAGTCATAGCTGTCGACATGTGTCTCTGCACCGTGGTAGTCCTCGGCCTCCAGCTACTCGTTCAAGCAGAGCATGCGGGCACTCTGCTTGGACGAGAGCACAGCCCGGTTCAAGTCGACGACGTCCGGTTCCGCCTGCAGGAGGGCATCGATGGCAGCGGCATCCGCGCGCTCCGCGTCGAGTCAAGCCTCCGCCGCCCGGTTCAAGTCCAGGACGTCCGGTTCCGCCTGCAGGAGGGCGCCGATGACAGCGGCATCCGCGCGCTCTGCATCGAGTCGAGCCTCTGCCGCCTGGTTCAAGTCCAGGACGTCTGGTTCCGCCTGCAGGAGGGCCTCGATGGCAGCGACATCCGCGCGCTCTGCCTCAAGTTGAGCCTCCGCCGCCTGGTTCACATCCACAACATCTGGTTCCGCTTGCAGGAGAGCCTCGATCGCAGCGGCATGCGCGTGCTCGGCGTCGAGTTGAGCCTCTGCCTCCCGGTCCTCCTTTAGTATCGCCATGTTGAACCGCTGGTCTGCCTGCGCCATGGGGGACTCAGACGCCGGCACGAAGTCGACGTCCATCGTCTCATACCCATCGGCAGCCTTCTGCGCCGCGACGGCCGCCATGACCATTGGATCGGCTTCCTCCTCCTCGTGGCTTGGCACCAGAGAACTCAGGGATTGGCCCGCCGCAAAGCGAGCTTGGGAACGGAGGTTTGTGGCGCCGACCGCCGCTGCGATTTTTGCGCGGCGCTCCGGCGTCAGCATCTTGTAGTAAGTGATCTTGCGGCGCACCATGGCTTTCCGGCAAACTAAGCGACGCTTGATGCGGGCTAGGTGATCGAAAGGTGGGGGAATGGGCTAGAGATTTGGTGTGGTTTTATGTTTTAGGTCAGTGGCTGGCGTAGGCCGAGGAGCGAAGGTTCTGGTGTGAATAGCAGTTCCGGTGATGACCGGTTAGTCGGTTTTGACTGTACATCGCTCTTGTCGCGTTCGCATTGCAGCCCGGCACGCTGGACCCTCCACGTTGCTCACTGAATGGAATGTGCTTCGTCTTGCGTTTTCGCTCGCCTGTCGGACCGCTGTTGAGAGCAAACCGACGTCCGTCCCCCTCCCCCGCCTGCGTCATTTATTATACTACCACTCCCTTTGTTTTATGCGGAGTAAATAAAAACAGAGGGAGTATACTACGGATGAGGATCCCCTGATGTGGCCGAACCTATTGAGTAACTGACATGCGGGGCCTAGGAAGCATGGGGTTCGCCAGTAAGTGACCGAAAGGGAGGGTAAGGCAAGGATACCTACGTCAGAGGATCCACTTCCACTACTACTCCCTCCTTCCATTTACTATACAGGGCCTAATGCGTTTTTCGAGGCTAACTTTGACCAAATGTTAGAGTAATAATATATGACATGCAACTTACACAAAACATATGGTCAAATTCGTATGTGAAAGGAGTTTCCAGTGATATAATTTTCACATTATACATCTCATGTACTATTAATCTTGTCAATAGTCAAATTGGAAACCATCTCGAGTACAAATCTAGGAGTACGTACGAATCTAAAAATATCGATTGGGTGTTGTTGAATGTTGATACCATCTTGATCAAAGTAGAGATACTTTGACTACACATAAAACCTATATGTAAACTAGAAAGGATATGATGGAGTATATTGTACGTTCGAAAATGAAACGGACATTAAATACCCTTTATATATGATTTGCGGATGCTATGACCACCGGTTCAAAATTTTGAATCCGCCTTAGGTATCACGTGCCCCCACTCGTTCCCTCTCGATTTCATCTCAGGGTCCGGAGATCTATTGAAAGAGGACTAGGGTGGGTACATGCGAATGATACTCGGCGGAATGTTCAAATGAGGCATGCGGGAGGATGGACTCGACTGGAGGGCAACATGATCGATGGAGAAGAGGGTTGGAGAGGAATGAGAAAAAAGCAAACACCACATGATTATACTTGAACGACTCAAATAAACAATAAGTGTCTCGCTTGGCCTACATAGTGAAAGGCCTAATGCGCCACGCGGAGCACTGACACTCGAATATGGCCGGGAAAACAGGGAAACCGACATGAGGGGCACACCCGTCGGGACGACGTAGCGTAGACTAGTCCAATGGAGGAGCTGGCCCACGACCTCCTCGCCGCCGACAACCGTTCATGTGGGTCGTTGGGGCCAACAACGGGGCGCAGCTCCAGCACCGCCTCTGGACACGGCGACCACGATGAGCGTCACGCTCATATCGTCACTAGACACGATCGGTTTCAGTGTGTCGAGGGTGGCTTTAGTGCTGTGGCACGACCAATAGTATGTTTGGTTTGTGCCCAAGGTTGCCCCATCAAAGCATCGGGTAGCCAAAATTTTGGTTGAGGTATTGGTTGCCCATGATTTGGCCGACATTGGCAAGAAAAATGAACTAGAGTTGGCTAGAGTTCATTGGCATGCCAAAAAATGGCAACCATCCAAACAAAGACCAATGTTTGGGTCATGACCAAAATTTTGGTTGACGTATTGGTTACCCATGATTTGGCTGACATTGGCAAGAAAAATGAACTAGAGTTGGCTAAAGTTCATTGGCATGCCAAAAAGAATGGCAACCATCCAAACAAAGACCAACCTTTGGGTCATGACCAAAATTTTAGTAAGGTGCACTTTGGCCACAATCCAAACACACCCCAACACCCGGCTCGTCGAGGATGCACGGGGCGCCGCGACGCATCCGCGGAGTGGTGTAGCGCGGCCAACTGTATCCTCTGGACCTGAGACCATGCCGGGTCGTCTTGCTTCTTCAATGACATGCGGGGATTGCATGTGAGCAAAGGGCATCTCCCTCGTGCCATCGCACGGTGCGTTCCCAGCTAGCACCAGCTGCCCGCATTCATTCCATCCGTTCGTATGTCGTTGTTAAGAGGCTAGGTGCCCGAGGAACCAACTCCGACGACTTAATGACGCACCCGGACGGTTGGCCTCACCGGAATGCGCTACTTAAAGCGGCAACTCCCAGCTAACCTCCACACCATAGCGCATCGTCCTCCTACCTGGCACCACATCCGCCATGACTGCAAGTGCGAACGCTTTGTGGGAGAGGTTGTCTTCGGGATGAAGCTCGAGGTCGCCGCCCTAGCTCAAGTCGCCTCTCGCGACGCAATAGGGGCGTAGTCGGACGCGGACGCGACCGCACAAGCGGTGGCCACGCTGGCGGCTAACTACGAGAGCACTGTCAGCCACGCGTCCTACTTACCGTCGTCCAACGTCCGGCACCACCGAGGTCGGGGACTCCTCCGAGGATGAGTAGGGCATGGGAGGCGGCAGGGCATGGGGTGCCAACTGGCCGGTCCGTCTCCCGTGTTCTACTTTTCCTTGCCGGAGAACGCACCTTCACTTCGCGGGTCTTGAACCCCGCCCCTGTACATAGAGATCGCAGATGGAGGACGTCGGCCGCCGCTGTAGAATAGGTTTAGGGTTGGCTTTCTTTTATTTTTCGGTCATATAAAAGTTCGAAATTTAATGAAAATCTGTCGTGTTTGCATTAATCTCGGCCGGTGTATATGAACTTTCACAATAATATACATATTGTAGGAGTACTAGCAAGATGCCCGTGCGTTGCACGGAAGATCAAGATCTTGTGGGAGAAAAGGATGAACGATGGAAAACCTTATCTTCAAATGTGGAGAGGAGTGCGGGTAAATTGTCATAGTTTCCTTCCTATCCGTTAGATATAGATCGGAAGGCCTATATTGCTGGATGACAGGCGCACCATCATCACCAACTCTGCTTTTTATTGAACCGAGACAAATCTAACATGCGAAGTAAAATAAACACATAGGGTCTATACATACACAAATTATCTTAGGCACTCCAATAGTACGTCCACTACACATTCACGCATTTCACATATTTCTACATCTACAGGAACCTACAAAAGGCTTAACGTAAATTGCCTCTCTCTCTCCTCCCCTGATTATCATGGTGGTGGGCCCCTCCCTCCCCCCAATCTACAATCAGCAGCTCGCACATTTCACATTCCATTAATTACGTAACTGGGATTACATAGGTGTAGCATTACTCGTCCTAAAAAACCCAACTAAGCCAACCTCCCAGCATATCGCGCGGGAAAAGACCCGGCCGCGCCGTTTTAGTCGGGATTACCGGATTACTAGTAGTAGTATCGATGGATCGCGCGAAGCAACAAATTTTTTCTTTGAGGGTGCGAAGCACCTAGTTTAAAAGGAAAAAAAGGCAGTACACTCACAGCACTCCTGTCGCGGTTGCATCGCACCCCACACACGTTCGGTCCTGCACACGGCTCACGCAAACGGAACGTGCTTTGGCTTGCCTCTTCACTGACACGTGGGACTGCACTTGGAGAAACCGACCATGCGCCAAACTCCCCCCGCCCACCGCGCGAAAATCCTCCCCCCACACACACACATAAAAATTTCCCCCAAATCCGATATAACCG
>NC_057804.1:673157121-673171692 GCF_018294505.1 Triticum aestivum
CCCCTCCACTCAATTAGCTCCACCAAAGCCGCCCTCCCTGTCGCGCCGATACATCGGCGCTGCGGTTCATCGATGGGATGCACGACGATCCTCTCGCTCCCACAGTATGCTCTCATAGACTAACGTCATCTAGTCGCGCCGCCACCTCTGGCTACGTTCTTGTGGAGGCGCACGGCGGTCAGCGCCGCAACCGCTGGCGACGTTCATGTGGAGACGCACGGCAGTCAGCTTCTCCCACGGTACGCCCATTCTAGACTGAGGCCCCATTCATGTCGGTGTAGCGCTGAATGTTAGCTGATAGACGTTGTTAATCTCACTGTTTGCCGAAGTAGTTTACTGTCAATATGCTCTGCTTAAGAAGCTTCCTTGCCCTGTTCTCCAGTCAATCTACTTAGCTGAGATGGCATACCAAGGCCGATTAGTTGCTAAAATATCCTGCCACATATTTATTGTGACGTAGATTGCCATGGTCTAGTAGCCAATCTGTTAGGTGAAATAGCTCTACACCATTTTATACTCGATCTTTGTTGCTGCGATGGCCTTCGATAGTTCGATGGCTATGTGCTCGGCCTTATTGACTGCTGAAACAGCCTGCCATAATGTAGCACCCAAATTTGTTTACTGAATTAGCTTTACATATATTTCGTTACTTAGATCTGCTCGTCCAAATATCTTGCCATAGCTTTAGACATCGACCTAGGTATTTTTTTCTGGACTTCATTTTTTTAGAAAAGGAGGAAGACCCCCGGCCTCTGCATCTGGGCGATGCATACAACCACTTTATTAATTATTCTCGAAAGACCTTACAAAGAAATATATATTTTCCTGTAATATCTAGTAGAAGAACTAATTTGTATGTCTAACAGATGGACAAGACTTGGATAACTTCTGCTTGAAGATTCTCCGATGCATATGTCGAGGGGGTTGAAAACTTCAGGAACTTTATCAGAGCTGAGTACGGTGGTCCGAAATCAGATCTGCCTGCTGTGTAGCAATTGTATGAATTCAGTTACAAGACCCCAGTCAACTATGCAAAATCATCTACACTTGTATGGGATGTCGGTCACATATACTAGGTGGGTTCATCATGGTGAAGCTGTAAACATCAATGTTATTGACTACGTGGAAGCAGCAGATCACCATCTTGATTTGCCTGATGCTCAGGCGCAAGAGGAGAAGGAGGTGGTGGTGGCGGAGCCAGTGAGTTTGGCCAACATTGAAACAATGCTACGAAATGCTCGTGCATTCCATGAACTTTCACCTGCAAAAGAAAAATGGTGGGGCCGCATGTAGGAACAATGCAACGTTGTTGTCACCCCAGGAAATAAGCTGTCAGTATTCTCAGCTATGGTCACCTTTCTTCAGGTGAAGACATCTGAGCGGATGACCAACAAATCATTCGATGCGATGTTGGCTGCTTTCTGCAAATATTTCCCAGATGCATCTGAGCTGCCACACACCTACAGTAAAATGAAGAATTTCCTTCGTGAAGTTGGAATTGGATATAATATGATCCATGTTTATAAGAATAATTGTTTTCTGTTCTGAAAGGATTATTCCAACTTAAGTGAATGCCCAAAATGCAAATCATCAAGATGGAAAGATGGCGATGCTGTGAAGAGGATTCCTCATAATGTTCTAAGACATTTTCCAATTACACCAAGATTGCAGAGGTTGTTTCATGATGCTGAAACAAGAGAGGATGTACTGTGGCATTCTAGGAACCAGGAGTACAGAGATCAGAATGTAATGAGCCATCCATCTCATGGTAGTGAGTGGAAAATCATCAATGATAAACACAAAAAGTTTGCTGCTGACCCGAGAAACATTAGACTTGGCTTAGCTTCAGATGGATTTAACCCATTTGGCCACCAGAGCGCCACATATAGCATGTGGCCAGTGCTTGTTATCCCTTACAATATGCCTCCAAATGTCTGCACCAAAGAATCAAACTACATGATGGCCTTGCTCATCCCAGGTCAAAAAAGTCCTGGAAAGGAATTTGATTTGTTCATGGAGCCTCTTGTGGAGGAACTTCAACAGCTATGTAAGGGTGTTCTCACTCGAGACCTATATAGTAGCTCACCAGCTGATTTCTTTCTGTGTGCTATTATAGTTTGGTGCATCCATGATTATCCGGCTTTGGGCACTATGTTAGGGTGAACGACACATGGTTACAATGCATGTGTTCACTTTGACAGGAATCCGCTGTCATACGCAATACTTAGCAAGATCTGTTACATTAGACACCGCCGTTTCCTTGCCAAGGACAAGACGCATCCTAGAAAATACCGAAGACATGTGTTCAATGCAAAGCATGAAAACCGTGATGCGCCAAAGAGGCTCACCGTCGATGAGTTGCAGTACATCCTCTCTTGTTTCATATTACACCAGGAAACCATCCTAGTAATGGTAGCGGGAAAAGGAAGCATGGCAGGGCAGAAGAGAGATTATTGTTTACCCGCAGGTCCACTTTGTGGGACTTGGAGTATTGGAAAGATTTGGATCTGTGGTATAATCTTGATGTGATGCACATCGAGAAAAATATATGGGACAGCATTATCGGCACACTTCTTAATATTGAAGGCAAGACGAAAGATACCTTAAAATCTAGGATTGATTTGACATACCTGGGTATCAGAAAGGATTTGCAGGTGCAAGATGAAGGTAAACCACGGGATATGGCACCAGCTGTGTATGTCTTGGACAAGGTAAAAAGAAAAGAATTCTGCGAGGTCCTATCACGTGTGAGATTCCCACATGGATTTCCTTCTAACCCTGAAAGGAGAGTCGGTGCAGATGGAAACAAGGTACAACGGTTGAAAAGTCATGACTGCCACGTCCTACTTCAAATGGTTTTACCTGTTATCCTTAGAGGATTGGGCCGACCTGACTTATACATAGCAGTTGCAGAGTTGGGACAATTCTTCAGGGAACTCTGCAGTAGAAATATCAGGATAGATGCTTCGGAGCGTCTTAGAGACAAGATATCAACTATCCTATGCGACCTTGAGAAGATATATCCTCCAGCCTTCTTTGATGTGATGGTGCATTTGGCTGTTCATCTACTTGATGAGGCACTACTTAGAGGTCCAGTACAGTATGGCTAGATGTACCCTATTGAAAGGCGGCTAGGCACTTTCAAGGACTATATTAGGAACAAAGCTAGACCCGAGGGTTCCATTGCAGAGGCCTACATTGCTACAGAAGCGTTGACATTCTGCTCAAAATACATTGAAACAGCTGATCAGCTTAGCAAAGAGGTGGGTGAAGACAATCCCGGGCTCAATGTTTTCGATTATTCTGTTCGAGTTACAGGGAAGAGTCGACAAGAGGACAAACCTAAAGATTTGGACAAAATGGTTTGGTATGTGTTGAATAACTATCCTGAGATACTACCTTATATCAAGTAAGTGCAGTACTGCAGCTTATACATCGTAATCTACTAAACTTGCAGCACATTCTTATATATTTAGATGTTTGACGCGATCACTATGTTGTGCAGCATCTACAAAGAGGAGTTACTGCCGCAAAATCCAAGAAACATTGACAAACTGGTTATGGAAGGATTTGTGAAATGGTTCAAGAACCATGTAAGCTTTTGAAGTGCACTGTCAGTTTTTTAATATATTGACTACATAAGATGATTAGCTTGTCTATTTTCTAACCATAGGTTAAGAAGATGCGGGAGGATGGGCAGGCAGTTGATGATGCCCTTTTCTCACTAGCAATGGGTCCTGATACTCGGGTAAGACATTATGAATCTTGCGTTGTTGGAGATGTGTGCTACAACACCCTTGCACGAGACGAAGGCAGGAAGACACAAAACAGTGCCATCATGAGCACGGATACGTATGACAAAGAGACAACTGAAATATATGCTAACATAACAGACATTGTTCAGTTACAGTATATCTCCAGTTTCGAGGATCATCGGTGTGTGGTTCTGTTGTGCTATCGTTGGTATAACCTGTTTTCCAGGATCGCAAAACCCAGAGCTGATGATTATTTCAAATCCATCAATGTCAAGGTGGCATACCAGAACAATGAGCCTTTTATTTTGGCAAATCAAGCAACACAGATATTTTTCTTGGAAGACACATTTGCACGTAGCGATGACTGGAGAGTATTGCAAAGGTTTGAGCAGAGGAATTCGTTTAATGAAGTTACACAACAAGATGATGCTTACACTGCTCCTGATGTACAAGATAACACAGATGTTCCTAATATCTTTGAGAACCATCACGTCAATGACGCCCGCGGAAAGATGGCATCTCGTGCTGTGGATATACAAGAGTTGATCAAGAAGAAGCCAACGTTCGAGGATGTTGAGGACGAAGAAGAAGATGACACCATGGGGAATTATGATTCAGACTGATACACATGGCGAAGATGTTGACTCTGCTGCTGCGGATGATGATTACGTTGCTTTTGTCGTATTTGCCTGTCAGAAGACGTTTTTTATCTACTATGTGAAATTGTGTTTGCTATGACAACTGAAACCTGATGAACATGTTTCTTAGTATTTTGTTGTGAGAACATGACTTGTTATGTATGTTGATTTGTGTTAGGTGATTTTATGACAACTAAAACATGATGACATTGTTGTTTAGTTGTACTCATATTTGGCTGTGAAACTTGAATTTGATGAAATAGTTAGTTGTTGGACTGCAATTTGGTCGACGTCTTCGAATGAGAACAAAGCTGACCCGACAGGGCCTCTGCTATTTATTTATTTATGAGCAAAAGGGGATACCCCTTGATTTTCGTCAATAGAAATCTTTAGATGTTCACAACACTACGCCCAGCCTGCTACACAGGTTTCATTCATTACTAGTTTCAGCAAAGTGCTCATGTTGAGGCCACTGAATACACCCAGCCTGCTACACAGGTTTCATTCATTACTAGTTTCAGCAAAGTGCTCATGTTGAGGCCACTGAATACACCACGAGTGCTACATACACTGCAAATAAAGAGACAATCATTTGGAAATATGCCCTAGAGGCAATAATAAATTAGTTATTATTATATTTCCTTGTTCATGATAATCGTTTATTATCCATGCTATAATTGTATTGATAGGAAACTCAGATACATGTGTGGGTACATAGACAACACCATGTCCCTAGTAAGCCTCTAGTTGACTAGCTCGTTGATCAATAGATGGTTATGGTTTCCTGACCATGGACATTGGATGTCGTTGATAACGAGATCACATCATTAGGAGAATGATGTGATGGACAAGGCCCAATCCTAAGCCTAGCACAAAGATCGTAGTTCGTATGCTAAAGCTTTTCTAATGTCAAGTATCATTTCCTTAGACCATGAGATTGTGCAACTCCCAGATAACGTAGGAATGCTTTGGGTGCACCAAACGTCACAACGTAACTGGGTGGCTATAAAGGTGCACTACGGGTGTCTCCGAAAGTGTCTGTTGGGTTGGCACGAACCGAGACTGGGATTTGTCACTCCGTGTAAACGGAGAGGTATCTCTGGGCCCACTCGGTAGGACATCATCATAATGTGCACAATGTGACCAAGGGGTTGATCACGGGATGATGTGTTACGGAACGAGTAAAGAGACTTGCCGGTAACGAGATTGAACAAGGTATTGGCATACCGACGATCGAATCTTGGGCAAGTGCAATACCGCTAGACAAAGGGAATTGTATACGGGATTGATCGAATCCTCGACATCATGGTTCATCCGATGAGATCATCGTGGAACATGTGGGAGCCAACATAGGTATCCAGATCCCGCTATTGGTTATTGACCGAAGAATGTCTCGGTCATGTCTGCATGGTTCCCGAACCCGTAGGGTCTACACACTTAAGGTTCGATGACGCTAGGGTTATAAAGGAAGTTTGTATGTGGTTACCGAATGTTGTTCGGAGTCCCGGATGAGATCCTGGACGTCACAAGGAGTTCCGGATTGGTCCAGAGGTAAAGATTTATATATGGAAAGTCCTGTTTTGGTCACCAGAAAAGTTTCGGGTTTTATCGGTAACGTACCGGGACCACTGGGAGGGTCCCGGGGGTCCACCAAGTGGGCCACCATCCCTGGAGGTCTGCATGGGCCAAGTGTGGGAGGGGACCAGCCCCACCCCCCCACAAGGGCCCAAGGCGCCTATGGTTTGGGGAAGGGGCGCACCCACCTAACTTAGGGGGCAAGTTTCCCCTCTTCCCCCCTTGGCCGCACCCTAGATGGGTTTTGGGCTGGCCGCCGCCCCTAGGGGTGGAACGCTAGGTGGGGGCGCAGCCCCCCCTCTCCCCCTATATATAGTGGAGGCATACGAGCAGCCCAACACACGAAGTTTCTTCTCCTGTTGGTGCAGCCCTACCTCTCTTTCTCCTCATATCTCGCGGTGCTTGGCAAAGCCCTGCAGGATTGCCACGCTCCTCCACCACCACCACGCCGTTGTGCTGCTGAAGGACGGAGTCTTCCTCAACCTCTCCCTCTCTCCTTGCTGGATCAAGGCATGGGAGACGTCACCGGGCTGTACGTGTGTTGAACGCGGTGGTGCCGTCCGTTCGGCGCTAGGATCTCCGGTGATTTGGATCACAACGAGTACGACTCCTTCAACCCCGCTCTCTTGAACACTTCCTCTTAGCGATCTACAAGGGTATGTAGATGCACTCTCCTTCCCCTCATTGCTGGTTTCTCCATAGATAGATCTTGGTGAGTCGTAGGAAAATTTTGAATTTCTGCTACGTTCCCCAACAGTGGCATCATGAGCTAGGTCTATTGCGTAGATTCTTTGCATGAGTAGAACACAAAGTAGTTGTGGGCGTTGATTTTGTTCAATATGCTTACCGTTACTAGTCAAATCTTGATTCAGCGGCATTCTGGGATGAAGCGGCCCGGACCGACCTTACACGTACACTTACGTGAGACAGGTTCCACTGACTGACATGCACTTGTTGCATAAGGTGGCTGGCGGGTGCCAGTCTCTCCCACTTTAGTCGGATCGGATTCCATGAAAAGGGTCCTTATGAAGGGTAAATAGCAATTGACATATCTCGTTGTGGTTTTTGCGTAGGTAAGAAACGTTCTTGCTAGAAACCCATAGCAGCCACGTAAAACATGCAAACAACAATTAGAGGATGTCTAACTTGTTTTTGCAGGGTATGTTATGTGATGTGATATGGCCGAAAAGAATGTGATGAATGATATGTGATGTATGAGATTGATCACGTTCTTGTAATAGGAATCACGACTTGCATGTCGATGAGTATGACAACCAGAAGGAGCCATAGGAGTTGTCTTAATTTATTGTATGACCTGCGTGTCATTGAACAACGCCATGTAATTACTTTACTTTATTGCTAACCGGTAGCCATAGTAGTAGAAGTAATAGTTGGCAAGACAACTTCATGGAGACACAATGATGGAGATCATGGTGTCATGCCGGTGACGACGATGATCATCGAGCCCCGAAGATGGAGATCAAAAGGAGCAAAATGATATCGGCCATATCATGTCACTTTTTGATTGCATGTGATGTTTATCATGTTTATGCATCTTATTTTCTTAGAACAACAGTAGTAAATAAGATGATCCCTCATTAAATTTTCAAGATAGTGTTCCCCCTAACTGTGCACCGTTCTAAAAGTTCGTCATTTCGAAGCACCATGTGATGATTGGGTGTGATAGATTCTAACGTTCACATACAACGGGTGTAAGCCAGATTTACACACGTGAAACACTTAGGTTGACTTGACGAGCCTAGCATGTACAGACATGGCCTCGGAACACAAGAGACCGAAAGGTCGAGCATGAGTCATATAGTAGATACTATCAACATGAAGATGTTCACCAATGATGACTAGTCCGTCTCACGTGATGTTCGGACACGGCCTAGTTGACTCGGATCATGTAATCACTTAGATGACTAGAGGGATGTCTATCTGAGTGGGAGTTCATAAGATGAACTTAATTATCCTGAACATAGTCAAAAAGGTTTTCACAAATTATGTCGTTGCATACGCTTTAGTTCTACTGTTTAGATATGTTCCTAGAGAAAATATAGTTGAAAGTTGATAGTAGCAATTATGCGGACTGGGTCCGTGAACTGAGGATTGTCCTCGTTGCTTCGTAGAAGGCTTATGTCCTTAATGCACCGCTCGGTGTGCTAGACCTCGAACGTAGTCTATGGATGTTGCGAACATCTGACATACACGTTTTGATAACTACGTGATAGTTCAGTTAAACGGTTTAGAGTAGAGGCACCAAAGACGTTTTCGAAACGTCACGGAACATATGAGATGTTTCGAGGTCTGAAATTGGGATTTCAGGCTCGTGCCCAGGTCAAGAGGTATAAGACCTCCGACGATTTTCTTAGCCTGCAAACTAAGGGAGAAAAGCTCAATCGTTGAGCTTGTGCTCATTTTGTCTGAGTACAACAATCACTTGAATCGAGTGGAAGTTGATCTTCCAGATGAGATAGTGATGTTATCCAAAGTCATTGCCACGAAGCTACTAGAGCTTCGTCATGAACTATAACATATCAGGGATAGATATGATGATCCTTGAACTATTCGCGATGTTCGACACTGCGAAAGTAGAAGTCAAGTAGGAGCATCAATTGTTGATGGTTAGTAAAACCACTAGTTTCAAGAAGGGCAAGGGCAAGAAGGGATACTTCATGAAACAGCAAATCAGCTGCTGCTCTAGTGAAGAAACCCAAGGTTGAACCCAAACCCGAGACTAAGTGCTTCTGTAATAAGGGAAACAGCCACTAGAACAGAATTACCCTAGATACTTGGTAGATAAGAAGGCAAGCAAGGTCGACGGAAGTATATTGGATATACATTATGTTAATGTGTACTTTACTAGTACTCCTAGTAGCACCAGGGTATTAGATACCGATTCAGTTGCTAAGTGTTAATAACTCGAAATAAAAGCTATGGAATAAACGGAGACTAGCTAAAGGTGAGCTGACGATATGTGTTGGAAGTGTTTCCAAGGTTGATATGATCAAGCATCGCACGCTCCTTCTACCATCGAGATTGGTGTTAAACCTAAATAATTGTTATTTGGTGTTTGCGTTGAGCATAGACATGATTGGATTGTGTCTATTACAATATGGTTATTCATTTGAGGAGAATAATGGTTATTCTGTTTATTGGAATAAGACCTTCAATAGTCTTGCACCTAAAAGGAATGGTTTATTGAATCTCAATCGTAGTGATACACATTTTCATGCGAAAAGATATAAGATAGTAATGATAGTACCACTTACTTGTGACACTGCCATGTAAGTCATATTGGTGTAAAACGCATGAAGAAGCTCCATGTTGATGGATCTTTGGACTCACTCGTTTTTGAAAAGTTTGAGACATGCGAACCATGTCTATTGGTGTATACGCATGAAGAAACTCCATGCGGATGGATCGTTTGGACTCACTTGATTTTTGAATCACTTGAGATATGCAAATCATACCACATGGGCAAGATGACTAAAAAGCCTCGTTTTTAGTAAGATGGAACAAGATAGCAACTTGTTGGAAGTAACACATTTTTGATGTGTGCAGTCCAATGAGTGCTGAGGCATGCAGTGAATATCGTTATGTTCTTACTTCACGGATGATTTGAGTAGATACTGAGTATATTTACTTGATGAAACACAAGTCTGAATTATTGAACGGTTCAAGTAATTTCAGAGTGAAGTTGAAGATCATCGTGACAAGAGGATAAAATGTCTATGATATGATCATAGAGATGAGTATCTGAGTTACGAGCTTTGGCACGCAATTAAGACATTGTGGAATTTGTTTCACAATTAATACCGCCTGGAACACCATAGTGTGATGGTGTGTCCGAACATCATAGTTGCACCCTATTGGATATGGAGCGTACCATGATGTCTCTTATTGAATTACCACTATCGTTCATGGGTTAGGCATTAGAGACAACCGCACTCACTTTAATAGGGCACCACGTAATTCTGTTGAGACGACTCCGTTTGAACTATGGTTTGGAGAAACCTAAGTTGTTGTTTCTTAAAAGTTTGGGGCTGCGATGCTTATGTGAAAAAGTTTCAGGTTGATGAGCTCGAACCCAAAGCGGATAAAAATGCATCTTCATAGGACACCCAAAACAGTTGGGTATACCTCCTATCTCAGATCCGGAAGCAAAAGTAATTGTTTCTAGAAATGGGTCCTTTCTCGAGGAAAAGTTTCTCTCGAAAGAATTGAGTGGGAGGATGGTGGAGACTTGATGAGGTTATTGAACCATCACTTCAAACAATGTGTAGCAGGGCACAGGAAGTTGTTCATGTGGCACCTACACCAATTGAAGCGGAAGCTGATGATAGTGATCATGATGCTTCGGATCAAGTCACTGCCGAACCTTGTAGGTCGACAAGGGCGCGTACTACTTCAGAGTGGTACGCAATCCTGTCTTAGAGGTCATATTGCTAGACAACAATGAACCTATGAGCTATGGAGAAGCGATGGCGGGCCAGGATTCCAACGAATGGCTCAAGGCTATAAAATCCGCGAGAGGATCCATGACTTTGGAAGAAATACTAGATGGTCGTAAGGCCATTGGGTAAAGATGGATTTTAAAAGGAAGACAGACAATGATGGTAAGTATCACCATTAAGAAAGCTCGACTTGTCGTTAAAGATGTTTTCCGACAAGTTCAAGGGGTTGACTACGGTGAGGCTTTCTCACTCGTACTAATGCTAAGAGTCTATTGGAATTGGATTAGCAGTTACTGCATTATTTATGAAATCTTACATATAGGATGTCAAAACATTGTTTCCTTGATAGTTTTCTTGAGGAAAGGTTGTATGTGATACAACCAGAAGGTTTTTGACAATCCTGAAAGACGCTAACAAGTATGCAAAGCTCCAGCAATCCTTCTAAGGACTGGAGTAAGCATCTCGGAGTTGGAATGTGCACTTTGATGAGATGATCAAAGATTTTGGGTCTATACAAAGTTTATGAGAAACTTGTATTTCCAAAGAAGTGAGTGGGAGCACTATAGAATTTCTGATGAGTATATGTTGTTGACATATTGTTGATCAGAAATGATGTAGAACTTTTGGAAAGCATATAGGGTTATTTGAAAAGTGTTTTTCAATAGAAAACCTGGATTAACCGGCTTGAACATTGAGCATCAAGATCTATAAGGATAGATCAAAATGCTTAATGGCACTTTCAAATGATCATATACCTTGACATGATCTTGAAGGTGTTCAAGATGGATCAGTCAAAGAAGGAGGTCTTGCTTGAGATGTAAGGTGTTCAAGAAGGAGTTCATCGGGGTGCGCCCCCCCCCCCACAAGGGCCCAAGGCGCCTAGGTTTGGGGAAGGGGGCGCACCCACCTAACTTGGGGGGCAAGTTTCCCCTCTCCCCCCCCCCCTTGGCCGCACCCTAGATGGGTTTTGGGCTGGCCACCGCCCCTAGGGGTGGAACCCTAGGTGGGGGCGCAGCCCCCCCTCTCCCCCTATATATAGTGGAGGCATAGGAGCAGCCCAACACACGAAGTTTCTTCTCCTGTTGGCGCAGCCCTACCTCTCTTTCTCCTCATATCTCGCGGTGCTTGGCGAAGCCCTGCAGGATTGTCACGCTCCTCCACCACCACCACGCCGTTGTGCTGCTGCTGGACGGAGCCTTCCTCAACCTCTCCCTCTCTCCTTGCTGGATCAAGGCATGGGAGACATCACCGGGTTGTACGTGTGTTGAACGCGGAGGTGTCGTCCGTTTGGCACTAGGATCTCCGGTGATTTGGATCACGACAAGTACAACTCCTTCATCCCCATTCTCTTGAACGCTTCCGCTTAGCGATCTACAAGGGTATGTAGATGCACTCTCCTTCCCCTTGTTGCTGGTTCCTCCATAGATAGATCTTGGTGACTCGTAGGAAAATTTCGAATTTCTGCTACGTTCTCCAACAAATCATCCTAAAAAGCACATTGATTTTTCCCATTATCTTCACAAGCTCTTTCATCTCCTCATTGCTGTCAAGGTCGTTCAACAGTTGTTGCTTGGCCATGTTCAGAGGAACTGCATCTTTAACCTTCTGCTCTACAACTTCCTCTTCTGTCGTTCCTTCAGTTACTTGTCCAACACCCCAACCTGCTGGTATTGGGATTCCTATGCTAACCAAATAATCAGTGTAGTTGCATTCCCCCACATCAGCAACTTCCCAGAAATACAAATCACACGAATCTTCCCTTTTCTGCACGAACCAAATTGGAAGATCATCAACCAAACTATTAAAAAATCAGCAACTGAAAGCAGTAGAACAACACTTAAACATATTATTACCCCATGATTCGGGCATTTGTCGGAGACTCGTCCTGGGTTGAGGATTGTGGTTGAGACGCGACGGATGACTCTGCGTGATTTGCAGCAGTGGCACCACTCCAACAGCAGTGGGTTGTGATGAGCAATCGGCTGCGGTGCGCGTGCCGGCGGGGGTGTGATGAGACCCACAGGCGATGGTACGAGTGGCGACTTGCGCATATCTGGTTATTGCATGCTGAAGAGCAGGTGGACGAGCAGCCAACGGACATGGTTGCTGCGGCCAGAGCTTCTGATGCTAGGCAGAGTATGTAGAGAAGAGGAGAAGCAAATGTTGGATATGTCAGTTTTATGACTTGCAGAGTAGCATAGTACCATACATAGTCATAGTCTAGGTTGGATTTGAACCAGCTACAGGAGCACGTCTCTCTTTTTTCTAAAACTCGGCAATGTCTCTTTACTGGTACACTAGCTTGTTCTGTATGCCTTCCCAAGTCTTTGATTTTCTTTCCCTTTTTTGCGAGGAAGGAAGGAGGACAAAATTGAGAGTTCCTGGGACTCGAACCCAAGACCTCTCAGTTGAAAACCAAGGGTGCTAGTCACTTATGTGGCGAATGTTCCCTGTGAGGAGGACGGCAGACGAAGGCATTTTCCTCGCAGTTTTCTTCCTATATATAAACAAGTATGCTACTTGGTGTCCGCTTAGTCAACAAACGATTGTGACAACCTTGACCGTTGGATTGACATTCAATGTCTGTCGCATTTCTTCAATCTCTTCTTCCTCGAGCAGCCAAAGCCAAACCAGCGCCGGCGGGACCGCCTGCTCCTGCCTCCCACGGCTGGCTGTGATCTTCCCCGGCTCCTGTTCGTTCCTGTCCGAGGCCTCACCATCGTCCTCCGCCTTGGTTCGCTCGCTGCAGCGCCGCCCTCTAGTGTGGTCAACATGGTCAACAACCAAGAGGAATAAGGAGATGACTGTACATGGTGAGGATGATAGTAGGGACCCAGTAGCGTGTGCAGTAATTTGGTTTTTTCGAGACGGAGAAGGGTATCAACTGGGTTGTGCGGGACCCGTGGCCGGTCAAGCCCAGGATTTTATTTTCATATGTTTAGCACATGACCAGCCCAGTTTGTTTTTTCCATTCTGAAAAATAGCTAGCCAGCTATTTTGTTTTTTGCAGAATAATCAACATAGGCCTACTTGCTTTTCTACGCCCTACTGGGCCGGAAATCTTTGAAGACGAGGAGGGATGCATTTTGCCTAGAAAATGGGCTATAAGTAATAAGAAATGGGCTATAAGTAATAATAAATGGGCTGTAAAATGAAAAAAATATAGCAAATAGGCAATTAGTTCCAAAATACTTTTTTCTTTCGGATTTTGATATTTTAAATTTCATTGATTTTGTGCGGGTAAAATTTCATTGAATTTAAATTAAGGTATATTTAGATTTAAAATTAATTTGAATCTGGCTAGAAATTTTGGGCTGTATGTTGTTTGGGACAGATTTGGAGGCTGACGTGTGGGTCTACTAGGTTGACGTGTACTTTAGCTTTCTCAACTTAGTCCACAAACGATTCTAGCATCAGTGACCGTTGGATGTTAATCCAACGGCCGTGCTGCTTCTTCAATATGAACGATTCTAGCTCCAGTGACCGTACGACGTCCATCCAACGGCCGTAGTGCTTCTTCAACCTCTGGTCTTCTTGCTCCAGCCGCCCAAAGCAGCACCGGTCGTGCTGCATGCTCCTGCCTCCCGTGGCCGGCTGTGCTGCCGCGGAGGCCTCACCGCCCCTACTATTCCCACCGCTAGCCAGGCCCTGCGGTGAGGGAAGCCTCACACCGCAGCTGAACAAGTGAACCCTCATACTCCTCTCCGCGCGGGCTTCCACTGCCATGTCTTCCCCAGCTCCACGTCGTCCCCTTCCTAGGCCTCACCATCGTCCACCGCCGTGGTGCTCTCGGCGCGGCCTGGTCAATGTGGTCAAGGAATGACTTCCATTGGACGTGGACTGTACGTGGAGAGGCTGACAGCTGGGTCCACGGCCGTAGCAAGGAAGTGCCTCCTTATTACACGGAAAATAATGATTCCTCCACCTGACAGCTGGGACCGACCGGACGAGCCACTGTATTTTGCGAAAAAAATGTTTCCCCCTGACTGCTGGGACCCACCGGCTACATCTTCGCATGCAAGGAAGTGCGTCCGGGCAAACAAAAATGATTCACCCTCCTGACTGCTGGGACCCACCAGCTACATCATCGCACGCAAGGAAGTGCGTCCGGGCAAAAAAATGATTTGCCCCCCTGACTGTTGG
>NC_057804.1:673172043-673180502 GCF_018294505.1 Triticum aestivum
TCTTTGCACGCAAGGAAGTGCGTCCGGGCAAAAAAAAACGATTCGCCCCCCTGACTGCTAGGACCCACCAGCTACATCTTCGCACGCAAAGAAGTGCGTCTGGGCAAAAAAATGATTTGCCCCCCTGATTGCTGGGACCCACCAGCTACATCTTCGCACGCAAGGAAGTGCATCTGAAAAAAAAAGATTCGCCCCCCGACTGCTGGGACCCTCCAGCTACATTTTCGCACGCAAGGAAGTGCCTGACAGTCGGGACCCACCAGGTCGAAGCGTACGTAGCGTTGTCATTCTGGTCGCGAACATGTACGTACATATATACTGGTCGATGTAGAGGCGCACACATAGCATATACACATAAGTACAGCGGCCAGGATGCAAGAAAGAAAATACGGCCACGTATGTGTACATACGAGCGGGGTCTCGAATGCCTACTCGCGCATACGTACGGCCAGGGCTCGTGTACATGGCTGGGTCGGAACGGAGAAACATCATCGCCGTTGTGTTCATGGGGAGGCAACCGGCTGGGTCGGAATGGAATGTGTGGTCGTGTTCATCGGGAGGGCTTGGACGGAACAGGCAATGGAAACGAGGCCTGGCGTACCGCAGAATGGAGGAAACGGCCTTGTGTTCGACCGGCCACGTTTGAAACGGGATCCTGTTCATCGGGAGGGGTGTGGCGTACAGCAAAACGGAGGAAACGGACCTACTACGGTTGAAACAGGGGTCCTGTTGATCGGGAGGGGTGTGGCGTACCGCAAAATGGACGAAACGGACTTGTGTTGGAGCGCTACGGTCGAAACGGGGGTCCTGCACATCGGGAGGGGTGTGGCGTACCGCAAAACGGGACTCCACGGGATACTGCTCATCTCCACCGTCGACCTCCTCCAGCCTCCACGAGCTACTGTTCATCCACCGTCGACCTCCTTCAGCCTCCACCTGTGACTGTTCATCCACGGGCTCCTGTTCATCGAGCCTCCACCGCGCGCTACTCCACTGGCTACTGTTCAACCACTCCTCTCCGCCGGCTCCTACTCAACCACCCCTCCACGGGCTACTATTCATCCACCCCTCCACCGTCTACTGTTCATCCAGCCCTCCACGAGGTCGTCCTGTTCATCCAGCCCTCCACGGGGTCTTGTTCATCCAGCCCCAACCGGCTCGATCGATCTGGGTCCTGTTCATCCAGAGGCAACGCCACGGGACATGTTCATCCACTCCCACCGCTCACTGTTCATCCAACCCCCCCTGCAACGCTCACTGTTCATCCAGAGAGGCAGCATCGATCGGCGTCAGTTAGCAGCAGTAGTGAAGGAATTGATCGCTCGGGTTCAGTAACACGTAGCCGGCACTGCAATCGCTCGGGTTCAGTTAGAGCCCAATGCCTCGCTCGGGTTCAGTTAGAGCCAACGCCTCGCACACACGTGCATACGTGTACGAGAGAAACGCGCATCGCTCGGCCCCTGAGCACCCACCGTAACCGGGAACTCCCCAAAATTTTCCTCGCCCTCGCTTCTACCACGGTGTTTTCCGTCATGGACGGCCCAAACAATGTCATGCAGCTGCGTCTCCGGCCCACCCAGGACGAAAAGCCCATTTTCTGTCATGATTTTTTTATAGAAGTAGGAGCCCACCACATCTATGATGATACCGGGTTTTGTCACAATTATCATCATAGAAGTGTCATATGTATGACAGAAAAAAAATTAATTCGGTCCAAAATGTCATGGATGTGTCTTTTTTTTGTAGTGATGCCTTCTCATTGTCAGACTCGGGATCCTTGGTACTATCAGAGTCAGCATATTTAACGAGAGCCGCCATTAGCTGTCCCATGTCAGAACAATCGCGCTTGAGTCGCCCCAGCTTCATATTCAGAGGCTCAAACGGTAATTTTGCTCTAACATAGATACTGCAGAACCGGCATCCATCTTATCAGAGGAATGTATTATCTCCTTAACTTGGTGCACCCAATGGGTCGTGGACTCACCCTCCTATTGCCTACAACTAGTGAAGTCCACAATCGACATAGGCTGCTTACAGTATCTTTAAAGTTCTGGATAAACTTCTCCTTTAACTCTACCCACGAACTAATAGAATTTGGTGGCAACGCCTTCAACCAATTACGAGCCGTCCCATCCAGCATCATGGTGAAGTACTTGGCCACTGGAGCATCATTAACTTCCAGCAATTCCATGGTCATCTCATAACTCTCAATCCACGCCGCAGGCTGCAAATCGGTCGTGTAATTAGGTACCTTACGAGGCCCCTTAAAATCGTTGGGCAACCGCTCGTTATGGAGAGCCGGCACCAAACAAGGCACACACCCGGTCCTAGTAGCCACACATGCCTCTATTGACGCTGTCGGGTAAACCGGCAGGGGCTGATAAGCCGCCTGCTGAGCTGCTATTTCTATTGCCTTTTGAGCCTCCAACTGCGCTGCTTGCTGAGCCGCCTGCTCAATTTGCTGATGTACTTTGTCCTGATTATGCACATTAGGAGCCCCACCCTGAGCGGGGCCGTACCCGCGCGGCTGATCGTGGCGCTGGGCATTGCTTGAAACGGCCGGCTAGTCGAGATGCCTGCTATAACTCTTGCTCCGGCTTGGACGTGGGGTTGAATGAATCCTGTCTCTACTGTAAGAGTATGCCTCCTATTGTGCTAAGGCTGTCTGGAGAAGTTCTCTGATCCTTTGTGTCTCAATCGCCGCTGGAGAATCGCCATCAGCTAGGAGAGCCACCATACGTGCCGACGCCGCAATCATGTTCTCCAGCGCGTTATAATGACCCGGTGGTGTCGGCACATAAGGAGGCGGAGCGTTATTTAGAGGTGGGGGTCCCATAACCTGTGGTTGGATCGGTGTGTTGGTCTCGGGCACTGTGACCTGGTTTACTCCCGGCGGGTTACTGGGTCCGGCTCCGGGTGTCTGAAAAAGGTTCCTAGGATCATAAACCGGAGGCAGACGAGATTGAGCCTTCTGGTACATTCTCCTCATAACCTCATTTGACGCGTTCTGCTCCATCGTGAGCTGAAAAGCCTCTGACTGAATCTGTTGTGCTCGGGCATCCAGAGTCGCCTGCTCAGCGGTCAGCCTGACGTCTTCTACCGCCAGGTTTTCTTTAGCTTGTGCTATGTCAAGCTTCAACTGTGCCACCTCCGCATCATGTTGAGCCTGATCCGCCTGGTTGACCACGGCGGTTATAGGGTCATCAACTTATCCGTGAGATCCATCAACACCTGAGCCGGCGAGTGCACAGGGCCTCCTGCCCCTGCTGCTGTTGTCCCGGAGATCATTGCCGCCGCAGTTGATGAAGTTAACGCAGGTTGGTTACCTGCCATGAAGATTCCGACTCTGCTCGGCGGCTCCAAGGGGTCTGGAATATTGCAGCCATTGGAAGAGCCCCCAAGCCCGCCGTCATGCAGTTGATACAACGAATCCGTCTTGCCTATGGACGACTCACCATCAGAGTAGATGGTCGTCTCACCGCCGGAGACAGATCCTTCAGAAAGTTCTCCTCCGTGGATGCATCCCACAAAGGCACGCCTCATGGCGGGTTGAGCCCGGGCGGGTCTCGCACGCTGAGCCATCTCGATGATGTCGGTGCAGATGTCTGGCTCAGGGCCCGGCTCGCCAATCTTGCCGATGAAGACGTGGATTCCGTCAAAGGGGGCCCGGTACCCATACTCAATTGAGCCAACATCGGAGCCCCACCCTATGTCGTCGATGTAGAGCTTTCCGTGACAACTCTTGGTCATCCGTCCCATAGCGTATCCCTTGAGCCCTTCGAAGCTGCCCTTCAATAACTGAAATCCATCGTGCGCTAGCCCCACGGTGGGCGCCAACTATCGTGGAATTGTCATGTCAGATGTCTTAGCGTAAGGACTTAGTCGTGGAGCCATCGCAACTAGGAAGCTTGAAGGAGTTAAATGGGACAAAGGACACGATGTTTATACTGGTTCGGCCCCTTGCGGTTAAGGGAAAAGCCTACAATCCAGTTTTGGGTGGGATTGCTTAGGAATCGATAACCAGGGAGCGAATCTGCTTGACCTAGTTCTCATACTGATGTTACTTGCCCTGAACCGCCGCCGAGTCGTCCGTTTATATACAGAGGTCGACATCCGCCGGCTCACAGATCCCCGGCCGGTTCATAAACAATGACCTTCGCAGTCTCTCTCTCTCTATTCCTTTCTTACAATACAAGTTATTTACACATGGCGGTTTATCTCTACATACTTTAAATCACCTTTCGGCCTTGGGCCTTTAAGTGAGCCGTCATCTTCAAGTGTCTTCATGGGCTTCCTCGTAGGTGTGACCCGGCCCCTCTTGTGCGGTCATGCCTAATAGTTATATCCCCAACACACATGTAAACGCACCCCGGGGTCGTCAATCATAGAAATCACTTCGGGACCCAAAACTGAGTAATAGTCCAAGAAACGGGCCAGAATCGGCCCAAACTGCGAGTGTTGATGACCGACATGTAAGCGCACCTTAGGGTTCACAACCATGAAAATCGCTTAGGGACCCCAAAACGGTAAGTAATAGTCCACAAAACGGGCCAGATCTGGCCAAAATTGCGAGTGTTGGTGACAGACACATAAACGCACCCCGGGGTTCGTCAGTCGTGGAAATAGCACTGGGGCACCAGAATGATGAGTAATAGTCCATGAAAGAGCCCAGAATAAAAAATAACTAGGATTGCTGGTAAACGACAGGTAAACACACCCCGGGGTACGTCAATCGTGGAAATCACACCGGGACCCCAAAACAATGACTAATAGTCTAAGAAAGTGTTGATGACCGACATGTAAGCGCACCTTGGGGTTCAACACCCATGGAAATCACTTTGGGACCCCAAAACGGTGAGCAATTGTCCACGAAACGGGTCAGCATCGACAAAAACTGCGAGTGTTAATGACCAAGAGGAAACCGCACCCCAGGGTTCGTTAATCATGGAAATCACTCTTCGACCCCAAAACAATGAGTAATAGTCCATGAAACAGGGCAAAATCGGCCAAAACTGTGATTGTTGATGACCGACACGTAAGCGCATCTTGGGGTTCAACATCCATGGAAATCGCTTTGGGACCCCAAAACGGTGAGTAATAGTCCATGAAACGGGCCAGAATCGGCCAAATTGCGAGTGTTGACGACCGACACGTAAACGCACCCCGGGGTTCGTTAATCGTGGAAATCACTCCGGGACCCCAAAACATTGAGTAATAGTCCACGAAACAGCCCAGAATCGTCCAAAAATGTGAGTGTTGATAACCGACACGTAAACGCACCCTGGGGTTGGTTAATCATGGAAATCACCCCGGGGCCCCAAAATAGTGAGTAATAGTCCACGAAATGGGCCAGAATCGGTCAAAACTGTGAGTGTTGATGACCAACACGTAAGTGCACCTTGCGGTTCAACAACTATGGAAATCTCTTCGGGACCCCAAAACAGTGAGTAATAGTCCATGAAATGGGCCACAATTGGCCAAACTGTGCGTGCTGACAAAGGACACAAGAACGCACCCCGGGGATCGTCAAACGTGGAAATCGCTCTGGCACCTCAAAACGATGAGTAATAGTGCTTGAAAACGACCAGAATCGGCCAAAATTGTGAGTGTTGATGACCAACATGTAAGCGCATCCCGGAATTTGTGAACCGTGGAAATCACTTCGGGACCCCAAAACAGTGAGTAATAGTCCACGAAACGGCCCAGGATCGTCCAAAACTGTGAGTGTTGATGACCGACACGTAAATGCACCCCGGGGTTCGTTAATCATGGAAATCACCCCGGGACCCCAAAACGGTGAGTATAATCTATGAAACAGGGCAGAATCGGCCAAAACTGGGAGTGTTGATGACTGGCACATAAACGCACCGCAGGGATCGCCAATCATGGAAATCACCAAGACCCCAATATAGTGAGTAATAGTACATGAAACGGGCCAGAATCGTCCAAAACTGCGACTGTTGATGACCGACACGTAAGCGCACCTTGGGGTTCAACAACTATGGAAATGGCTTCGGGATCCCAAAATGATGAGTAATAGTCCATAGAACAGACCAAAATCGGCCAGAACTGTGAGTGTTGATGACCGACATGTAAAGAACCCCGGGGTTCGTTAATCATGGAAATCACTCCGGGACCCCAAAACAGTAAGTAATAGTCCATGAAACAAGCAAGAATCGGCCAACACTTTAAGTGTTGATGACCGAAACTAAGCGCAACTTGGGGTTCAACAACTATGGAAAACGTTTCGGGACCTCAAAACGGTAAGTAATAGTCCACTGAACGCGTCAGAATTGGCCAAAATTGTGAGTGTTGAGGACAGACACTTAAACGGACCCCCGGGGTTGTCAATCATGGAAATCGCTCTGGCACCCCAAAACAATGAGTAATAGTGCTCGAAACAGACAAAAAACAGCCAAAATTGTGAGTGTTGATGACAGACACGTAAATGCACCCCGGGGTCCGTTAATCGTGGAAATCACTTCGGGACCCCAAAACGGTGAGTAATAGTCCATGAAACGGGCCAGAATCGGCCAAAACTGTGAGTGTTGATGACCTACATGTAAGAGCACCTTGGGGTTCAACAACTATGGAAATCGCTTCAGGACCCCACAACGGTGAGTAATAGTCCACGAAACGGGTCAGAATTGGCCAAAAGTGTGAGTGTTGACGACGGACACGTAAACACACCCCTAGGATCGTCCAACGTGGAAATCGCTCTGGGACCCCAAAACGGTGAGTAATAGTGCATGAAACGGACCAGAATCGGCCAAAATTGTGAATGTTGACGACGGACACATTAACACACCCCGGGGTTGTCAATCGTAGAAATCACTCCAGGACCCAGAACTGAGTAATAGTCCATGAAACGGGCCAGAATCGGCCCAAACTGCGATTGTTGATGATCGACATGTAAGCGCACCTTGGGGTTCGACAGCAATGGAAATCGCTTTGGGACCCCAAAAAGGTGAATAATAGTCCACAAAATGGGCCAGAACCGGCCAAAATTGCGAGTGTTGACGACGGACACATAAACGCACCCCGGGGATCGTTAGTCGTGGAAATAGCTCAGGGCCCCCGAATGATGAGTAATAGTCCAAGAAAGAGCCTGGAATCGAAAATAACTAGGATTGCTAGTGAATGAGAGGTAAATTTACCCCGGGGTACGTCAATCATGGAAATCACACCGGGACCCCAAAACAATGACTAATAGTCCAAGAAACGGCCAGAATCGGCCAAAACTGCAATTGTTGATGATCGACACGTAAGCGCACCTTGGGGGTTCAACAACCGTAGAAATCGCTTTGGGACCCGAAACGGTGAGTAATTGTCCATGAAACGGGTCAGAATCGACAAAAATCGCGAGTGTTAATGACCGAGACATAAACGCACCCCGGGGTTCGTTAATCATGGAAATCACTCCTCGACCCCAAAACAATGAATAATAGTCAGTGAAACGGGCCAGAATTGGCCAAAACTGTGAGTGTTGATGACCGACATGTAAAGGCACCCCTGGGTTCGTTTATCATGGAAATCAATCCGGGACCCCAAAACAATGAGTAAATGTCCACGAAACAGTCCAGAATCGGCCAAAGCTGCGAGTGTTGATGACCGACATGTAAGCGCACCTTGGGGTTCAACAACTATGGAAATCGCTTCAGGACCCCACAACGGTGAGTAATAGTCCACGAAACGGGTCAGAATTGGCCAAAACTGTGAGTGTTGACGACGGACATGTAAACGCACCCCTAGGATCGTCAAACGTGGAAATCGCTCTGGGACCCCAAATCGGTGAGTTATAGTGCATGAAATGGACTAGAATCGGCCCAAACTGCGAGTGTTGATGACCGACACGTAAGCGCACCTTAGGGTTCACAACCATGAAAATTGCTTAGGGACCCCAAAACGGTAAGTAATAGTCCACAAAACGGGCCAGAACTG
Source organism: Triticum aestivum (assembly GCF_018294505.1). Classification (NCBI taxonomy): domain Eukaryota; kingdom Viridiplantae; phylum Streptophyta; class Magnoliopsida; order Poales; family Poaceae; genus Triticum; species Triticum aestivum. Next base: position 673,179,985 of record NC_057804.1, read on the forward strand.
GCCAAAATTGCGAGTGTTGGTGACAGACACATAAACGCACCCCGGGGTTCGTCAGTCGTGGAAATAGCACTGGGGCCCCAGAATGATGAGTAATAGTCCATGAAAGAGCCCAGAATAAAAAATAACTAGGATTGCTGGTAAACGACAGGTAAACACACCCTGGGGTACGTCAATCGTGGAAATCACACCGGGACCCCAAAACAATGACTAATAGTCCAAGAAACGGCCAGAATCAGCCAAGACTGCGAGTGTTGATGACCGACATGTAAGCGCACCTTGGGGTTCAACACCCATGGAAATCACTTTGGGACCCCAAAACGGTGAGCAATTGTCCACGAAACGGGTCAGAATCGACAAAAACTGCGAGTGTTAATGACCAAGAGGAAACCGCACCCCGGGGTTCGTTAATCATGGAAATCACTCTTCGACCCCAAAACAATGAGTAATAGTCCATGAAACAGGGCAAAATCGGCCAAAACTGTGATTGTTGATGACCGACACGTAAGCGCATCTTGGGG
>NC_057804.1:673180766-673182592 GCF_018294505.1 Triticum aestivum
GTGAGTAATAGTCCATGAAACGGGCCAGAATCGGCCAAATTGCGAGTGTTGACGACCGACACGTAAACGCACCCCGGGGTTCGTTAATCGTGGAAATCACTCCGGGACCCCAAAACATTGAGTAATAGTCCACGAAACAGCCCAGAATCGTCCAAAAATGTGAGTGTTGATAACCGACACGTAAACGCACCTTGGGGTTGGTTAATCATGGAAATCACCCCGGGGCCCCAAAATAGTGAGTAATAGTCCACGAAATATGCCAGAATCGGTCAAAACTGTGAGTGTTGATGACCAACACGTAAGTGCACCTTGCGGTTCAACAACTATGGAAATCTCTTCGGGACCCCAAAACAGTGAGTAATAGTCCATGAAATGGGCCACAATTGGCCAAACTGTGCGTGCTGACGAAGGACACAAGAACGCACCCCGGGGATCGTCAAACGTGGAAATCGCTCTGGCACCCCAAAACGATGAGTAATAGTGCTTGAAAACGACCAGAATCGGCCAAAATTGTGAGTGTTGATGACCAACATGTAAGCGCATCCCGGAATTTGTGAACCGTGGAAATCACTTTGGGACCCCAAAACAGTGAGTAATAGTCCACGAAACGGCCCAGGATCGTCCAAAACTGTGAGTGTTGATGACCGACACGTAAACGCACCCCGGGGTTCGTTAATCATGGAAATCACCCCGGGACCCCAAAACGGTGAGTATAATCTATGAAACAGGGCAGAATCGGCCAAAACTGGGAGTGTTGATGACTGGCACATAAACGCACCGCAGGGATCGCCAATCACGGAAATTACCAAGACCCCAATATAGTGAGTAATAGTACATGAAACGGGCCAGAATCGTCCAAAACTGCGACTGTTGATGACCGACACGTAAGCGCACCTTGGGGTTCAACAACTATGGAAATGGCTTCGGGATCCCAAAATGATGAGTAATAGTCCATAGAACAGACCAAAATCGGCCAGAACTGTGAGTGTTGATGACCGACATGTAAAGAACCCCGGGGTTCGTTAATCATGGAAATCACTCCGGGACCCCAAAACAGTAAGTAATAGTCCATGAAACAAGCAAGAATCGGCCAACACTTTAAGTGTTGATGACCGAAACTAAGCGCAACTTGGGGTTCAACAACTATGGAAAACGTTTCGGGACCTCAAAACGGTAAGTAATAGTCCACTGAACGGGTCAGAATTGGCCAAAATTGTGAGTGTTGAGGACAGACACTTAAACGGACCCCCGGGGTTGTCAATCATGGAAATCGCTCTGGCACCCCAAAACAATGAGTAATAGTGCTCGAAACAGACAAAAAACAGCCAAAATTGTGAGTGTTGATAATAGACACGTAAATGCATCCCGGGGTTCGTTAATCGTAGAAATCACTTCGGGACCCCAAAACGGTGAGTAATATAGTCCATGAAACGGGCCAGAATCGGCCAAAACTGTGAGTGTTGATGACCTACATGTAAGCGCACCTTGGGGTTCAACAACTATGGAAATCGCTTCAGGACCCCACAACGGTGAGTAATAGCCCACGAAACGGGTCAGAATTGGCCAAAAGTGTGAGTGTTGACGACGGACACGTAAACGCACCCCTAGGATCGTCCAACATGGAAATCGCTCTGGGACCCCAAAACGGTGAGTAATAGTGCACGAAACGGACCAGAATCGGCCAAAATTGTGAATGTTGACGACGGACACATTAACACACCCCGGGGTTGTCAATCGTAGAAATCACTCCAGGACCCAGAACTGAGTAATAGTCCATGAAACGGGCCAGAATCGGCCCAAACTGCGATTGTTGATGACCGACATGT
>NC_057804.1:673182602-673185069 GCF_018294505.1 Triticum aestivum
GGGTCAGAATCGACAAAAATCGCGAGTGTTAATGACCGAGACATAAACGCACCCCGGGGTTCGTTAATCATGGAAATCACTCCTCGACCCCAAAACAATGAATAATAGTCAGTGAAACGGGCCAGAATTGGCCAAAACTGTGAGTGTTGATGACCGACATGTAAAGGCACCCCTGGGTTCGTTTATCATGGAAATCAATCCGGGACCCCAAAACAATGAGTAAATGTCCACGAAACAGTCCAGAATCGGCCAAAGCTGCGAGTGTTGATGACCAACATGTAAGCGCACCTTGGGGTTCAACAACTATGGAAATCGCTTCAGGACCCCACAACGGTGAGTAATAGTCCACGAAACGGGTCAGAATTGGCCAAAACTGTGAGTGTTGACGACGGACACGTAAACGCACCCCTAGGATCGTCAAACGTGTAAATCGCTCTGGGACCCCAAAACGGTGAGTTATAGTGCATGAAATGGACCAGAATCGGCCGAAATTGTGAATGTTAATGACCGAGGCATAAACGCACCCCGGGGTTCGTTAATCATGGAAATCACTCCTCGACCCCAAAACAATGAGTAATAGTCCATGAAACAGGGCAGAATCGGCCAAAACTGCGATGGTTGATAACCGACACATAAGCACACCTTGGGGTTCAACATCCATGGAAATCGCTTTGGGACCCCAAAACGGTGAGTAATAGTCCAGGAAACGGGCCACAATCAACCAAAATTGCGAGTGTTGACGACCGACACATAAATGCACCCCGGGGATCGTTAATCGTTGAAATCACTCCGGGACCCCAAAACAGTGAGTAATAGTGCACGAAACAGCCCAGAATCGTCCAAAACTGTGAGTGTTGATAACCGACACGTAAACGCACCCCGGGGTTCGTTAATCATGGAAATCACCCCGGGACCCCAAAATAGTGAGTAATAGTCCACGAAATGGGCCAGAATCGGTCAAAACTGTGAGTGTTGATGACCAACACGTAAACGCACCCCGGGGTTCGTTAATTGTGGAAATCACTTCGGAACCCCAAAACAGTGAGTAATAGTCCACGAAACGGGCCAGAATCTGCCAAAACTGTGAGTATTGATGACCGACATGTAAGGGCACCTTGCGGTTCAATAAACTATGGAAATCACTTCAGGACTCCAAAACAATGAGTAATAGTCCATGAAATGGGTCAGAATTGGCAAAACTGTGCGTGTTGACGAAGGACATGTAAACGCACCCCGGGGATCGTCAAACGTGGAAATCGCCCTGGCACCCCAAAACGATGAGTAATAGTGCTCGAAAAGGACCAGAATTGGCCAAAATTGTGAGTGTTGATGACCAACATGTAAGCGCACCCCGGGGTTCGTGAACCATGGAAATCACTTTTGGACCCCAAAACAATGAGTAATAGTCCACGAAATGGCCCAGGATCGTCCAAAACTGTGAGTGTTGATGACCGAGACATGTAAACGCACCCCGGGGTTCGTTAATAATGGAAATCACCCGGGACCCCAAAACAGTGAGTAATAGTCCACGAAACAGGCCAGAATCGGCCAAAACTGTGAGTGTTGATGACCGAGAAGTATGCGCACCTTGCGGTTCAACAACTATGGAAATTTCTTCGGGACCCCAAAACGGTGAGTAATAGTCCAAGAAACAGGGCAGAATCGGCCAAAACTGCGAGTGTTGATGACTGGCACATAAACGCACCCCAGGGATCGTCAATCACGGAAATCACCAAGACCCCAATATAGTGAGTAATAGTCCATGAAACGGGCCAGAATAGTCCAAAACTGCGACTGTTGTTGACCGACACGTAAGCGCACCTTGGGGTTCAACAACTATGGAAATGGCTTCGGGATCCCAAAATGATGAGTAATAGTCCACAGAACAGACCAAAATCGGCCAGAACTATGAGTGTTGATGACCGACATGTAAAGAACCCCGGGGTTCGTTAATCATGGAAATCACTCCGGGACCCCAAAACAGTAAGTAATAGTCCATGAAACAAGCAAGAATCGGCCAACACTTTAAGTGTTGATGACCGAAACTAAGCGCAACTTGGGGTTCAACAACAATGGAAAACATTTCGGGACCTCAAAACGGTAAGTAATAGTCCACGGAACGGGTCAGAATTGGCCAAAATTGTGAGTGTTGAGGACAGACACTTAAACGGACCCCCGGGGTTGTGAATCGTGGAAATCGCTCTGGCACCCCAAAACAATGAGTAATAGTGCTCGAAACAGACAAAAAACAGCAAAAATTGTGAGTGTTGATGACAGACACGTAAATGCACCCCGGGGTTCGTTAATCGTAGAAATCACTTCGGGACCCCAAAACGGTGAGTAATAGTCCATGAAACGGGCCAGAATCGGCCAAAACTGTGAGTGTTGATGACCTACATGTAAGCGCACCTTGGGGTTCAACAACTATGGAAATCGCTTCAGGACCCCACAACGGTGAGTAATAGTC
>NC_057804.1:673185079-673188162 GCF_018294505.1 Triticum aestivum
GACCCCAAAACGGTGAGTAATAGTGCACGAAACGGACCAGAATCGGCCAAAATTGTGAATGTTGACGACGGACACATTAACACACCCCGGGGTTGTCAATCGTAGAAATCACTCCAGGACCCAGAACTGAGTAATAGTCCATGAAACGGGCCAGAATCGGCCCAAACTGCGATTGTTGATGACCGACATGTAAGCGCACCTTGGGGTTCGACAGCAATGGAAATTGCTTTGGGACCCCAAAAAGGTGAATAATAGTCCACAAAATGGGCCAGAACCGGCCAAAATTGCAAGTGTTGACGACGGACACATAAACGCACCCCGGGGATCGTTAGTCGTGGAAATAGCTCAGGGCCCCCGAATGATGAGTAATAGTCCAAGAAAGAGCCTGGAATCGAAAATAACTAGGATTGCTGGTGAATGAGAGGTAAACGCACCTCGGGGTACGTCAAACGTGGAAATCACACCGGGACCCCAAAACAATGACTAATAGTCCAAGAAATGGCCAGAATAGGCCAAAACTGCAATTGTTGATGATCGACACGTAAGCGCACCTTGGGGGTTCAACAACCGTAGAAATCGCTTTGGGACCCGAAACGGTGAGTAATTGTCCATGAATGGGTCAGAATCGACAAAAATCGCGAGTGTTAATGACCGAGACATAAACGCACCCCGGGGTTCGTTAATCATGGAAATCACTCCTCGACCCCAAAACAATGAATAATAGTCAGTGAAACGGGCCAGAATTGGCCAAAACTGTGAGTGTTGATGACCGACATGTAAAGGCACCCCTGGGTTCGTTTATCATGGAAATCAATCCGGGACCCCAAAACAATGAGTAAATGTCCACGAAACAGTCCAGAATCGGCCAAAGCTGCGAGTGTTGATGACCAACATGTAAGCGCACCTTGGGGTTCAACAACTATGGAAATCGCTTCAGGACCCCACAACGGTGAGTAATAGTCCACGAAACGGGTCAGAATTGGCCAAAACTGTGAGTGTTGACGACGGACACGTAAACGCACCCCTAGGATCGTCAAACGTGTAAATCGCTCTGGGACCCCAAAACGGTGAGTTATAGTGCATGAAATGGACCAGAATCGGCCGAAATTGTGAATGTTAATGACCGAGGCATAAACGCACCCCGGGGTTCGTTAATCATGGAAATCACTCCTCGACCCCAAAACAATGAGTAATAGTCCATGAAACAGGGCAGAATCGGCCAAAACTGCGATGGTTGATAACCGACACATAAGCACACCTTGGGGTTCAACATCCATGGAAATCGCTTTGGGACCCCAAAACGGTGAGTAATAGTCCAGGAAACGGGCCACAATCAACCAAAATTGCGAGTGTTGACGACCGACACATAAATGCACCCCGGGGATCGTTAATCGTTGAAATCACTCCGGGACCCCAAAACAGTGAGTAATAGTGCACGAAACAGCCCAGAATCGTCCAAAACTGTGAGTGTTGATAACCGACACGTAAACGCACCCCGGGGTTCGTTAATCATGGAAATCACCCCGGGACCCCAAAATAGTGAGTAATAGTCCACGAAATGGGCCAGAATCGGTCAAAACTGTGAGTGTTGATGACCAACACGTAAACGCACCCCGGGGTTCGTTAATTGTGGAAATCACTTCGGAACCCCAAAACAGTGAGTAATAGTCCACGAAACGGGCCAGAATCTGCCAAAACTGTGAGTATTGATGACCGACATGTAAGGGCACCTTGCGGTTCAATAAACTATGGAAATCACTTCAGGACTCCAAAACAATGAGTAATAGTCCATGAAATGGGTCAGAATTGGCAAAACTGTGCGTGTTGACGAAGGACATGTAAACGCACCCCGGGGATCGTCAAACGTGGAAATCGCCCTGGCACCCCAAAACGATGAGTAATAGTGCTCGAAAAGGACCAGAATTGGCCAAAATTGTGAGTGTTGATGACCAACATGTAAGCGCACCCCGGGGTTCGTGAACCATGGAAATCACTTTTGGACCCCAAAACAATGAGTAATAGTCCACGAAATGGCCCAGGATCGTCCAAAACTGTGAGTGTTGATGACCGAGACATGTAAACGCACCCCGGGGTTCGTTAATAATGGAAATCACCCGGGACCCCAAAACAGTGAGTAATAGTCCACGAAACAGGCCAGAATCGGCCAAAACTGTGAGTGTTGATGACCGAGAAGTATGCGCACCTTGCGGTTCAACAACTATGGAAATTTCTTCGGGACCCCAAAACGGTGAGTAATAGTCCAAGAAACAGGGCAGAATCGGCCAAAACTGCGAGTGTTGATGACTGGCACATAAACGCACCCCAGGGATCGTCAATCACGGAAATCACCAAGACCCCAATATAGTGAGTAATAGTCCATGAAACGGGCCAGAATAGTCCAAAACTGCGACTGTTGTTGACCGACACGTAAGCGCACCTTGGGGTTCAACAACTATGGAAATGGCTTCGGGATCCCAAAATGATGAGTAATAGTCCACAGAACAGACCAAAATCGGCCAGAACTATGAGTGTTGATGACCGACATGTAAAGAACCCCGGGGTTCGTTAATCATGGAAATCACTCCGGGACCCCAAAACAGTAAGTAATAGTCCATGAAACAAGCAAGAATCGGCCAACACTTTAAGTGTTGATGACCGAAACTAAGCGCAACTTGGGGTTCAACAACAATGGAAAACATTTCGGGACCTCAAAACGGTAAGTAATAGTCCACGGAACGGGTCAGAATTGGCCAAAATTGTGAGTGTTGAGGACAGACACTTAAACGGACCCCCGGGGTTGTGAATCGTGGAAATCGCTCTGGCACCCCAAAACAATGAGTAATAGTGCTCGAAACAGACAAAAAACAGCAAAAATTGTGAGTGTTGATGACAGACACGTAAATGCACCCCGGGGTTCGTTAATCGTAGAAATCACTTCGGGACCCCAAAACGGTGAGTAATAGTCCATGAAACGGGCCAGAATCGGCCAAAACTGTGAGTGTTGATGACCTACATGTAAGCGCACCTTGGGGTTCAACAACTATGGAAATCGCTTCAGGACCCCACAACGGTGAGTAATAGTC
>NC_057804.1:673188172-673199311 GCF_018294505.1 Triticum aestivum
GGGTCAGAATCGACAAAAATCGCGAGTGTTAATGACCGAGACATAAACGCACCCCGGGGTTCGTTAATCATGGAAATCACTCCTCGACCCCAAAACAATGAATAATAGTCAGTGAAACGGGCCAGAATTGGCCAAAACTGTGAGTGTTGATGACCGACATGTAAAGGCACCCCTGGGTTCGTTTATCATGGAAATCAATCCGGGACCCCAAAACAATGAGTAAATGTCCACGAAACAGTCCAGAATCGGCCAAAGCTGCGAGTGTTGATGACCAACATGTAAGCGCACCTTGGGGTTCAACAACTATGGAAATCGCTTCAGGACCCCACAACGGTGAGTAATAGTCCACGAAACGGGTCAGAATTGGCCAAAACTGTGAGTGTTGACGACGGACACGTAAACGCACCTCTAGGATCGTCAAACGTGGAAATCGCTCTGGGACCCCAAATCGGTGAGTTATAGTGCATGAAATGGACTAGAATCGGCCGAAATTGTGAATGTTAATGACCGAGGCATAAACGCACCCTGGGGTTCGTTAATCATGGAAATCACTCCTCGACCCCAAAACAATGAGTAATAGTCCATGAAACAGGGCAGAATCGGCCAAAACTGCGATGGTTGATGACCGACACATAAGCACACCTTGGGGTTCAACATCCATGGAAATCGCTTTGGGACCCCAAAACGGTGAGTAATACTCCAGGAAACGGGCCACAATCAACCAAAATTGCGAGTGTTGACGACCGACACATAAATGCACCCCGGGGATCATTAATCGTTGAAATCACTCCGGGACCCCAAAACAGTGAGTAATAGTGCACGAAACAGCCCAGAATCGTCCAAAATTGTGAGTGTTGATAACCGACACGTAAACGCACCCCGGGGTTCGTTAATCATGGAAATCACCCCGGGACCCCAAAATAGTGAGTAATAGTCCACGAAATGGGCCAAAATCGGTCAAAACTGTGAGTGTTGATGACCAACACGTAAACGCACCCCGGGGTTCGTTAATTGTGGAAATCACTTCGGGACCCCAAAACAGTGAGTAATAGTCCACGAAACGGGCCAGAATCTGCCAAAACTGTGAGTATTGATGACCGACATGTAAGGGCACCTTGCGGTTCAATAAACTATGGAAATCGCTTCAGGACTCCAAAACAATGAGTAATAGTCCATGAAATGGGTCAGAATTGGCCAAACTGTGCGTGTTGACGAAGGACATGTAAACGCACCCCGGGGATCGTCAAACGTGGAAATCGCCCTGGCACCCCAAAACGATGAGTAATAGTGCTCGAAAAGGACCAGAATTGGCCAAAATTGTGAGTGTTGATGACCAACATGTAAGCGCACCTCGGGGTTCGTGAACCGTGGAAATCACTTTTGGACCCCAAAACAATGGCCCAGGATCGTCCAAAACTGTGAGTGTTGATGACCAAGACATGTAAACGCACCCCGGGGTTCGTTAATCATGGAAATCACCTGGGACCCCAAAACAGTGAGTAATAGTCCATGAAACAGGCCAGAATCAGCCAAAACTATGAGTGTTGATGACCGAGAAGTAAGCGCACCTTGCGGTTCAACAACTATGGAAATTTCTTCGGGACCCCAAAACGGTGAGTAATAGTCCAAGAAATAGGGCAGAATCGGCCAAAACTGCGAGTGTTGATGACTGGCACATAAACGCACCCCGGGGATCGTCAATCACGGAAATCACCAAGACCCCAATATAGTGAGTAATAGTCCATGAAACGGGCCAGAATTGTCCAAAACTGCGACTGTTGATGACCGACACGTAAGCGCACCTTGGGGTTCAACAACTATGGAAATGGCTTCGGGATCCCAAAATGATGAGTAATAGTCCACAGAACAGACCAAAATCGGCCAGAACTGTGAGTGTTGATGACCGACATGTAAAGAACCCCGGGGTTCGTTAATCATGGAAATCACTCCGGGACCCCAAAACAGTAAGTAATAGTCCATGAAACAAGCAAGAATCGGCCAACACTTTAAGTGTTGATGACCGAAACTAAGCGCAACTTGGGGTTCAACAACAATGGAAAACATTTCGGGACCTCAAAACGGTAAGTAATAGTCCACGCAACGGGTCAGAATTGGCCAAAATTGTGAGTGTTGAGGACAAACACTTAAACGGACCCCTGGGGTTGTCAATCGTGGAAATCGCTCTGGCACCCCAAAACAATGAGTAATAGTGCTCGAAACAGAAAAAAAACAGCCAAAATTGTGAGTGTTGATGACAGACACGTAAATGCACCCCGGGGTTCGTTAATCGTAGAAATCACTTCGGGACCCCAAAACGGTGAGTAATAGTCCATGAAACGGGCCAGAATCGGCCAAAACTGTGAGTGTTGATGACCTACATGTAAGCGCACCTTGGGGTTCAACAACTATGGAAATCGCTTCAGGACCCCACAACGGTGAGTAATAGCCCACGAAACGGGTCAGAATTGGCCAAAAGTGTGAGTGTTGACGACGGACACGTAAACGCACCCCTAGGATCGTCCAACGTGGAAATCGCTCTGGGACCCCCAAACGGTGAGTAATAGTGCACGAAACGGACCAGAATCGGCCAAAATTTTGAATGTTGACGACGGACACATTAACACACCCCGGGGTTGTCAATCGTAGAAATCACTCCAGGACCCAAAACTGAGTAATAGTCTATGAAACGGGCCAGAATCGGCCCAAACTGCGATTGTTGATGACCGACATGTAAGCGCACCTTGGGGTTCGACAGCAATGGAAATCGCTTTGGGACCCCAAAAAGGTGAATAATAGTCCTCAAAATGGGCCAGAACCGGCCAAAATTGCGAGTGTTGACGACGGACACATAAACGCACCCCGGGGATCGTTAGTCGTGGAAATCGCTCTGGCACCCCAAAACAATGAGTAATAGTGCTCGAAACAGAAAAAAAAACAGCCAAAATTGTGAGTGTTGATGACAGACACGTAAATGCACCCCGGGGTTCGTTAATCGTAGAAATCACTTCGGGACCCCAAAACGGTGAGTAATAGTCCATGAAACGGGCCAGAATCGGCCAAAACTGTGAGTGTTGATGACCTACATGTAAGCGCACCTTGGGGTTCAACAACTATGGAAATCGCTTCAGGACCCCACAACGGTGAGTAATAGCCCACGAAACGGGTCAGAATTGGCCAAAAGTGTGAGTGTTGACGACGGACACGTAAACGCACCCCTAGGATCGTCCAACGTGGAAATCGCTCTGGGACCCCCAAACGGTGAGTAATAGTACACGAAACGGACCAGAATCGGCCAAAATTTTGAATGTTGACGACGGACACATTAACACACCCCGGGGTTGTCAATCGTAGAAATCACTCCAGGACCCAAAACTGAGTAATAGTCCATGAAACGGGCCAGAATCGGCCCAAACTGCGATTGTTGATGACCGACATGTAAGCGCACCTTGGGGTTCGACAGCAATGGAAATCGCTTTGGGACCCCAAAAAGGTGAATAATAGTCCACAAAATGGGCCAGAACCGGCCAAAATTGCGAGTGTTGACGACGGACACATAAACGCACCCCGGGGATCGTTAGTCGTGGAAATAGCTCAGGGCCCCCGAATGATGAGTAATAGTCCAAGAAAGAGCCTGGAATCGAAAATAACTAGGATTGCTGGTGAATGACAGGTAAACGCACCTCGGGGTACGTCAAACGTGGAAATCACACCGGGACCCCAAAACAATGACTAATAGTCCAAGAAATGGCCAGAATAGGCCAAAACTGCAGTTGTTGATGATCGACACGTAAGCGCACCTTGGGGGTTCAACAACCGTAGAAATCGCTTTGGGACCCGAAACGGTGAGTAATTGTCCATGAACGGGTCAGAATCGACAAAAATCGCGAGTGTTAATGACCGAGACATAAACGCACCCCGGGGTTCGTTAATCATGGAAATCACTCCTCGACCCCAAAACAATGAATAATAGTCAGTGAAACGGGCCAGAATTGGCCAAAACTGTGAGTGTTGATGACCGACATGTAAAGGCACCCCTTGGTTAGTTTATCATGGAAATCAATCCAGGACCCCAAAACAATGAGTAAATGTCCACGAAACAGTCCAGAATCGGCCAAAGCTGCGAGTGTTGATGACCGACATGTAAGCGCACCTTGGGGTTCAACAACTATGGAAATCGCTTCAGGACCCCACAACGGTGAGTAATAGTCCACGAAACGGGTCAGAATTGGCCAAAACTGTGAGTGTTGACGACAGACACGTAAACGCACCCCTAGGATCGTCAAACGTGTAAATCGCTCTGGGACCCCAAAACGGTGAGTTATAGTGCATGAAATGGACCAGAATCGGCCGAAATTGTGAATGTTAATGACCGAGGCATAAACGCACCCCGGGGTTCGTTAATCATGGAAATCACTCCTCGACCCCAAAACAATGAGTAATAGTCCATGAAACAGGGCAGAATCGGCCAAAACTGCGATGGTTGATGACCGACACATAAGCACACCTTGGGGTTCAACATCCATGGAAATCGCTTTGGGACCCCAAAACGGTGAGTAATAGTCCAGGAAACGGGCCACAATCAACCAAAATTGCGAGTGTTGACGACCGACACATAAATGCACCCCGGGGATCGTTAATCGTTGAAATCACTCCGGGACCCCAAAACAGTGAGTAATAGTGCACGAAACAGCCCAGAATCATCCAAAACTGTGAGTGTTGATAACCGACACGTAAACGCACCCCGGGGTTCGTTAATCATGGAAATCACCCCGGGACCCCAAAATAGTGAGTAAGTCCACGAAATGGGCCAGAATCGGTCAAAACTATGAGTGTTGATGACCAACACGTAAACGCACCCCGGGGTTCGTTAATTGTGGAAATCACTTCGGAACGCCAAAACAGTGAGTAATAGTCCACGAAACGGGCCAGAATCTGCCAAAACTGTGAGTATTGATGACCGACATGTAAGGGCACCTTGCGGTTCAATAAACTATGGAAATCGCTTCAGGACTCCAAGACAATGAGTAATAGTCCATGAAATGGGTCAGAATTGGCAAAACTGTGCGTGTTGACGAAGGACGTGTAAACGCACCCCGGGGATCGTCAAACGTGGAAATCGCCCTGGCACCCCAAAACGATGAGTAATAGTGCTCGAAAAGGACAAGAATTGGCCAAAATTGTGAGTGTTGATGACCAACATGTAAGCGCACCCCGGGGTTCGTGAACCGTGGAAATCACTTTTGGACCCCAAAACAATGAGTAATAGTCCACGAAATGGCCCAGGATCGTCCAAAACTGTGAGTGTTGATGCAGAGACATGTAAACGCACCCCGGGGTTCGTTAATAATGGAAATCACCCGGGACCCCAAAACAGTGAGTAATAGTCCACGAAACAGGCCAGAATCGGCCAAAACTGTGAGTGTTGATGACTGAGAAGTAAGCGCACCTTGCGGTTCAACAACTATGGAAATTTCTTCGGGACCCCAAAACGGTGAGTAATAGTCCAAGAAACAGGGCAGAATCGGCCAAAACTGCGAGTGTTGATGATTGGCACATAAACGCACCCCAGGGATCGTCAATCACAGAAATCACCAAGACCCCAATATAGTGAGTAATAGTCCATGAAACGGGCCAGAATCGTCCAAAACTGCGACTGTTGTTGACCGACACGTAAGCGCACCTTGGGGTTCAACAACTATGGAAATGGCTTCGGGATCCCAAAATAATGAGTAATAGTCCACAGAACAGACCAAAATCGGCCAGAACTGTGAGTGTTGATGACCGACATGTAAAGAACCCCGGGGTTCGTTAATCATGGAAATCACTCCGGGACCCCAAAACAGTAAGTAATAGTCCATGAAACAAGCAAGAATCGGCCAACACTTTAAGTGTTGATGACCGAAACTAAGCGCAACTTGGGGTTCAACAACAATGGAAAACATTTCGGGACCTCAAAACGGTAAGTAATAGTCCACGGAACGGGTCAGAATTGGCCAAAATTGTGAGTGTTGAGGACAGACACTTAAACGGACCCCTGGGGTTGTCAATCGTGGAAATCGCTCTGGCACCCCAAAGCAATGAGTAATAGTGCTCGAAACAGACAAAAAACAGCCAAAATTGTGAGTGTTGATGACAGACACGTAAATGCACCCCGGGGTTCGTTAATCGTAGAAATCACTTCGGGACCCCAAAACGGTGAGTAATAGTCCATGAAACGGGCCAGAATCGGCCAAAACTGTGAGTGTTGATGACCTACATGTAAGCGCACCTTGGGGTTCAACAACTATGGAAATCGCTTCAGGACCCCACAACGGTGAGTAATAGCCCATGAAACGGGTCAGAATTGGCCACAAGTGTGAGTGTTGACGACGGACACGTAAACGCACCCCTAGGATCGTCCAACGTGGAAATCGCTCTGGGACCCCAAAACGGTGAGTAATAGTGCACGAAACGGACCAGAATCGGCCAAAATTGTGAATGTTGACGACGGACACATTAACACACCCCGGGGTTGTCAATCGTAGAAATCACTCCAGGACCCAAAACTGAGTAATAGTCCATGAAACGGGCCAGAATCGGCCCAAACTGCGATTGTTGATGACCGACATGTAAGCGCACCTTGGGGTTCGACAGCAATGGAAATCGCTTTGGGACCCCAAAAAGGTGAATAATAGTCCACAAAATGGGCCAGAACCGGCCAAAATTGCGAGTGTTGACGACGGACACATAAACGCACCCCGGGGATCGTTAGTCGTGGAAATAGCTCAGGGCCCCCGAATGATGAGTAATAGTCCAAGAAAGAGCCTGGAATCGAAAATAACTAGGATTGCTGGTGAATGACAGGTAAACGCACCTCGGGGTACGTCAAACGTGGAAATCACACCGGGACCCCAAAACAATGAATAATAGTCCAAGAAATGGCCAGAATAGGCCAAAACTGCAGTTGTTGATGATCAACACGTAAGCGCACCTTGGGGGTTCAACAACCGTAGAAATCGCTTTGGGACCCGAAACGGTGAGTAATTGTCCATGAACGGGTCAGAATCGACAAAAATCGCGAGTGTTAATGACCGAGACATAAACGCACCCCGGGGTTCGTTAATCATGGAAATCACTCCTCGACCCCAAAACAATGAATAATAGTCAGTGAAACGGGCCAGAATTGGCCAAAACTGTGAGTGTTGATGACCGACATGTAAAGGCACCCCTTGGTTAGTTTATCATGGAAATCAATCCAGGACCCCAAAACAATGAGTAAATGTCCACGAAACAGTCCAGAATCGGCCAAAGCTGCGAGTGTTGATGACCGACATGTAAGCGCACCTTGGGGTTCAACAACTATGGAAATCGCTTCAGGACCCCACAACGGTGAGTAATAGTCCACGAAACGGGTCAGAATTGGCCAAAACTGTGAGTGTTGACGACAGACACGTAAACGCACCCCTAGGATCGTCAAACGTGTAAATCGCTCTGGGACCCCAAAACGGTGAGTTATAGTGCATGAAATGGACCAGAATCGGCCGAAATTGTGAATGTTAATGACCGAGGCATAAACGCACCCCGGGGTTCGTTAATCATGGAAATCACTCCTCGACCCCAAAACAATGAGTAATAGTCCATGAAACAGGGCAGAATCGGCCAAAACTGCGATGGTTGATGACCGACACATAAGCACACCTTGGGGTTCAACATCCATGGAAATCGCTTTGGGACCCCAAAACGGTGAGTAATAGTCCAGGAAACGGGCCACAATCAACCAAAATTGCGAGTGTTGACGACCGACACATAAATGCACCCCGGGGATCGTTAATCGTTGAAATCACTCCGGGACCCCAAAACAGTGAGTAATAGTGCACGAAACAGCCCAGAATCGTCCAAAACTGTGAGTGTTGATAACCGACACGTAAACGCACCCCGGGGTTCGTTAATCATGGAAATCACCCCGGGACCCCAAAATAGTGAGTAAGTCCACGAAATGGGCCAGAATCGGTCAAAACTGTGAGTGTTGATGACCAACACGTAAACGCACCCCGGGGTTCGTTAATTGTGGAAATCACTTCGGAACGCCAAAACAGTGAGTAATAGTCCACGAAACGGGCCCGAATCTGCCAAAACTGTGAGTATTGATGACCGACATGTAAGGGCACCTTGCGGTTCAATAAACTATGGAAATCGCTTCAGGACTCCAAGACAATGAGTAATAGTCCATGAAATGGGTCAGAATTGGCAAAACTGTGCGTGTTGACGAAGGACATGTAAACGCACCCCGGGGATCGTCAAACGTGGAAATCGCCCTGGCACCCCAAAACGATGAGTAATAGTGCTCGAAAAGGACCAGAATTGGCCAAAATTGTGAGTGTTGATGACCAACATGTAAGCGCACCTCGGGGTTCGTGAACCGTGGAAATCACTTTTGGACCCCAAAACAATGAGTAATAGTCCACGAAATGGCCCAGGATCGTCCAAAACTGTGAGTGTTGATGACCGAGACATGTAAACGCACCCCGGGGTTCGTTAATAATGGAAATCACCCGGGACCCCAAAACAGTGAGTAATAGTCCACGAAACAGGCCAGAATTGGCCAAAACTGTGAGTGTTGATGACTGAGAAGTAAGCGCACCTTGCGGTTCAACAACTATGGAAATTTCTTCGGGACCCCAAAACGGTGAGTAATAGTCCAAGAAACAGGGCAGAATCGGCCAAAACTGCGAGTGTTGATGACTGGCACATAAACGCACCCCAGGGATCGTCAATCACGGAAATCACCAAGACCCCAATATAGTGAGTAATAGTCCATGAAACGGGCCAGAATCGTCCAAAACTGCGACTGTTGTTGACCGACACGTAAGCGCACCTTGGGGTTCAACAACTATGGAAATGGCTTCGGGATCCCAAAATGATGAGTAATAGTCCACAGAACAGACCAAAATCGGCTAGAACTATGAGTGTTGATGACCGACATGTAAAGAACCCCGGGGTTCGTTAATCATGGAAATCACTCCGGGACCCCAAAACAGTAAGTAATAGTCCATGAAACAAGCAAGAATCGGCCAACACTTTAAGTGTTGATGACCGAAACTAAGCGCAACTTGGGGTTCAACAACAATGGAAAACATTTCGGGACCTCAAAACGGTAAGTAATAGTCCACGGAACGGGTCAGAATTGGCCAAAATTGTGAGTGTTGAGGACAGACACTTAAACGGACCCCCGGGGTTGTGAATCGTGGAAATCGCTCTGGCACCCCAAAACAATGAGTAATAGTGCTCGAAACAGACAAAAAACAGCAAAAATTGTGAGTGTTGATGACAGACACGTAAATGCACCCCGGGGTTCGTTAATCGTAGAAATCACTTCGGGACCCCAAAACGGTGAGTAATAGTCCATGAAACGGGCCAGAATCGGCCAAAACTGTGAGTGTTGATGACCTACATGTAAGCGCACCTTGGGGTTCAACAACTATGGAAATCGCTTCAGGACCCCACAACGGTGAGTAATAGTCCACGAAACGGGTCAGAATTGGCCAAAAGTGTGAGTGTTGACGACGGACACGTAAACGCACCCCTAGGATCGTCCAACGTGGAAATCGCTCTGGGACCCCAACACGGTGAGTAATAGTGCACGAAACGGACCAGAATCGGCCAAAATTGTGAATGTTGACGACGGACACATTACACACCCCGGGGTTGTCAATCGTAGAAATCACTCCAGGACCCAAAACTGAGTAATAGTCCATGAAACGGGCCAGAATCGGCCCAAACTGCAATTGTTAATGACCGACATGTAAGCTCACCTTGGGGTTCGACAGCAATGGAAATCGCTTTGGGACCCCAAAAAGGTGAATAATAGTCCACAAAATGGGCCAGAACCGGCCAAAATTGCGAGTGTTGACGACGGACACATAAACGCACCCCGGGGATCGTTAGTCGTGGAAATAGCTCAGGGCCCCCGAATGATGAGTAATAGTCCAAGAAAGAGCCTGGAATCGAAAATAACTAGGATTGCTGGTGAATGACAGGTAAACGCACCTCGGGGTACGTCAAACGTGGAAATCACACCGGGACCCCAAAACAATGACTAATAGTCCAAGAAATGGCCAGAATAGGCCAAAACTGCAGTTGTTGATGATCAACACGTAAGCGCACCTTGGGGGTTCAACAACCGTAGAAATCGCTTTGGGACCCGAAACGGTGAGTAATTGTCCATGAACGGGTCAGAATCGACAAAAATCGCGAGTGTTAATGACCGAGACATAAACGCACCCCGGGGTTCGTTAATCATGGAAATCACTCCTCGACCCCAAAACAATGAATAATAGTCAGTGAAACGGGCCAGAATTGGCCAAAACTATGAGTGTTGATGACCGACATGTAAAGGCACCCCTTGGTTAGTTTATCATGGAAATCAATCCAGGACCCCAAAACAATGAGTAAATGTCCACGAAACAGTCCAGAATCGGCCAAAGCTGCGAGTGTTGATGACCGACATGTAAGCGCACCTTGGGGTTCAACAACTATGGAAATCGCTTCAGGACCCCACAACGGTGAGTAATAGTCCACGAAACGGGTCAGAATTGGCCAAAACTGTGAGTGTTGACGACAGACACGTAAACGCACCCCTAGGATCGTCAAACGTGTAAATCGCTCTGGGACCCCAAAACGGTGAGTTATAGTGCATGAAATGGACCAGAATCGGCCGAAATTGTGAATGTTAATGACCGAGGCATAAACGCACCCCGGGGTTCGTTAATCATGGAAATCACTCCTCGACCCCAAAACAATGAGTAATAGTCCATGAAACAGGGCAGAATCGGCCAAAACTGCGATGGTTGATGACCGACACATAAGCACACCTTGGGGTTCAACATCCATGGAAATCGCTTTGGGACCCCAAAACGGTGAGTAATAGTCCAGGAAACGGGCCACAATCAACCAAAATTGCGAGTGTTGACGACCGACACATAAATGCACCCCGGGGATCGTTAATCGTTGAAATCACTCCGGGACCCCAAAACAGTGAGTAATAGTGCACGAAACAGCCCAGAATCGTCCAAAACTGTGAGTGTTGATAACCGACACGTAAACGCACCCCGGGGTTCGTTAATCATGGAAATCACCCCGGGACCCCAAAATAGTGAGTAA
>NC_057804.1:673199321-673199773 GCF_018294505.1 Triticum aestivum
GGCCAACACTTTAAGTGTTGATGACCGAAACTAAGCGCAACTTGGGGTTCAACAACAATGGAAAACATTTCGGGACCTCAAAACGGTAAGTAATAGTCCACGGAACGGGTCAGAATTGGCCAAAATTGTGAGTGTTGAGGACAGACACTTAAACGGACCCCCGGGGTTGTGAATCGTGGAAATCGCTCTGGCACCCCAAAACAATGAGTAATAGTGCTCGAAACAGACAAAAAACAGCAAAAATTGTGAGTGTTGATGACAGACACGTAAATGCACCCCGGGGTTCGTTAATCGTAGAAATCACTTCGGGACCCCAAAACGGTGAGTAATAGTCCATGAAACGGGCCAGAATCGGCCAAAACTGTGAGTGTTGATGACCTACATGTAAGCGCACCTTGGGGTTCAACAACTATGGAAATCGCTTCAGGACCCCACAACGGTGAGTAATAGTC
>NC_057804.1:673199783-673213580 GCF_018294505.1 Triticum aestivum
TGAGTGTTGATGACCGACATGTAAAGGCACCCCTTGGTTAGTTTATCATGGAAATCAATCCAGGACCCCAAAACAATGAGTAAATGTCCACGAAACAGTCCAGAATCGGCCAAAGCTGCGAGTGTTGATGACCGACATGTAAGCGCACCTTGGGGTTCAACAACTATGGAAATCGCTTCAGGACCCCACAACGGTGAGTAATAGTCCACGAAACGGGTCAGAATTGGCCAAAACTGTGAGTGTTGACGACAGACACGTAAACGCACCCCTAGGATCGTCAAACGTGTAAATCGCTCTGGGACCCCAAAACGGTGAGTTATAGTGCATGAAATGGACCAGAATCGGCCGAAATTGTGAATGTTAATGACCGAGGCATAAACGCACCCCGGGGTTCGTTAATCATGGAAATCACTCCTCGACCCCAAAACAATGAGTAATAGTCCATGAAACAGGGCAGAATCGGCCAAAACTGCGATGGTTGATGACCGACACATAAGCACACCTTGGGGTTCAACATCCATGGAAATCGCTTTGGGACCCCAAAACGGTGAGTAATAGTCCAGGAAACGGGCCACAATCAACCAAAATTGCGAGTGTTGACGACCGACACATAAATGCACCCCGGGGATCGTTAATCGTTGAAATCACTCCGGGACCCCAAAACAGTGAGTAATAGTGCACGAAACAGCCCAGAATCGTCCAAAACTGTGAGTGTTGATAACCGACACGTAAACGCACCCCGGGGTTCGTTAATCATGGAAATCACCCCGGGACCCCAAAATAGTGAGTAAGTCCACGAAATGGGCCAGAATCGATCAAAACTGTGAGTGTTGATGACCAACACGTAAACGCACCCCGGGGTTCGTTAATTGTGGAAATCACTTCGGAACGCCAAAACAGTGATTAATAGTCCACGAAACGGGCCAGAATCTGCCAAAACTGTGAGTATTGATGACCGACATGTAAGGGCACCTTGCGGTTCAATAAACTATGGAAATCGCTTCAGGACTCCAAGACAATGAGTAATAGTCCATGAAATGGGTCAGAATTGGCAAAACTGTGCGTGTTGATGAAGGACATGTAAACGCACCCCGGGGATCGTCAAACGTGGAAATCGCCCTGGCACCCCAAAACGATGAGTAATAGTGCTCGAAAAGGACCAGAATTGGCCAAAATTGTGAGTGTTGATGACCAACATGTAAGCGCACCTCGGGGTTCGTGAACCGTGGAAATCACTTTTGGACCCCAAAACAATGAGTAATAGTCCACGAAATGGCCCAGGATCGTCCAAAACTGTGAGTGTTGATGACCGAGACATGTAAACGCACCCCGGGGTTCGTTAATAATGGAAATCACCCGGGACCCCAAAACAGTGAGTAATAGTCCACGAAACAGGCCAGAATTGGCCAAAACTGCGAGTGTTGATGACTGAGAAGTAAGCGCACCTTGCGGTTCAACAACTATGGAAATTTCTTCGGGACCCCAAAACGGTGAGTAATAGTCCAAGAAACAGGGCAGAATCGGCCAAAACTGCGAGTGTTGATGACTGGCACATAAACGCACCCCAGGGATCGTCAATCACGGAAATCACCAAGACCCCAATATAGTGAGTAATAGTCCATGAAACGGGCCAGAATCGTCCAAAACTGCGACTGTTGTTGACCGACACGTAAGCGCACCTTGGGGTTCAACAACTATGGAAATGGCTTCGGGATCCCAAAATGATGAGTAATAGTCCACAGAACAGACCAAAATCGGCTAGAACTATGAGTGTTGATGACCGACATGTAAAGAACCCCGGGGTTCGTTAATCATGGAAATCACTCCGGGACCCCAAAACAGTAAGTAATAGTCCATGAAACAAGCAAGAATTGGCCAACACTTTAAGTGTTGATGACCGAAACTAAGCGCAACTTGGGGTTCAACAACAATGGAAAACATTTCGGGACCTCAAAACGGTAAGTAATAGTCCACGGAACGGGTCAGAATTGGCCAAAATTGTGAGTGTTGAGGACAGACACTTAAACGGACCCCCGGGGTTGTGAATCGTGGAAATCGCTCTGGCACCCCAAAACAATGAGTAATAGTGCTCGAAACAGACAAAAAACAGCAAAAATTGTGAGTGTTGATGACAGACACGTAAATGCACCCCGGGGTTCGTTAATCGTAGAAATCACTTCGGGACCCCAAAACGGTGAGTAATAGTCCATGAAACGGGCCAGAATCGGCCAAAACTGTGAGTGTTGATGACCTACATGTAAGCGCACCTTGGGGTTCAACAACTATGGAAATCGCTTCAGGACCCCACAACGGTGAGTAATAGTCAACGAAACGGGTCAGAATTGGCCAAAAGTGTGAGTGTTGACGACGGACACGTAAACGCACCCCTAGGATCGTCCAACGTGGAAATCGCTCTGGGACCCCAACACGGTGAGTAATAGTGCACGAAACGGACCAGAATCGGCCAAAATTGTGAATGTTGACGACGGACACATTACACACCCCGGGGTTGTCAATCGTAGAAATCACTCCAGGACCCAAAACTGAGTAATAGTCCATGAAACGGGCCAGAATCGGCCCAAACTGCGATTGTTAATGACCGACATGTAAGCGCACCTTGGGGTTCGACATCAATGGAAATCGCTTTGGGACCCCAAAAAGGTGAATAATAGTCCACAAAATGGGCCAGAACCGGCCAAAATTGCGAGTGTTGACGATGGACACATAAACGCACCCCGGGGATCGTTAGTCGTGGAAATAGCTCAGGGCCCCTGAATGATGAGTAATAGTCCATGAAAGAGCCCAGAATCAAAAATAACTAGGATTGCTAGTGAACAACAGGTAAATTTACCCCGGGGTACGTCAATCATGGAAATCACACCGGGACCCCAAAACAATGACTAATAGTCCAAGAAACGGCCAGAATAGGCCAAAACTGCAATTGTTGATGATCGACACGTAAGCGCACCTTGGGGGTTCAACAACCGTAGAAATCGCTTTGGGACCCGAAACGGTGAGTAATTGTCTATGAACGGGTCAGAATCGACAAAAAGCGCGAGTGTTAATGACCGAGACATAAACGCACCCCGGGGTTCGTTAATCATGGAAATCACTCCTCGACCCGAAAACAATGAATAATAGTCAGTGAAACGGGCCAGAATTGGCCAAAACTGTGAGTGTTGATGACCGACATGTAAAGGCACCCCTGGGTTCATTTATCATGGAAATCGCTTCAGGACCCCACAACGGTGAGTAATAGTCCATGAAACGGGTCAGAATTGGCCAAAACTGTGAGTGTTGACGACGGACACGTAAACGCACCCCTAGGATCGTCAAACGTGGAAATTGCTCTAGGACCCCAAAACGGTGAGTTATAGTGCATGAAATGGACCAGAATCGGCCGAAATTGTGAATGTTAATGACCGAGGCATAAACGCACCCCGGGGTTCGTTAATCATGGAAATCACTCCTCGACCCCAAAACAATGAGTAATAGTCCATGAAACAGGGCAGAATCGGCCAAAACTGCGATGGTTGATGACCGACACATAAGCACACCTTGGGGTTCAACATCCATGGAAATCGCTTTGGGACCCCAAAACGGTGAGTAATAGTCCAGGAAACGGGCCACAATCAACCAAAATTGCGAGTGTTGACGACCGACACATAAATGCACCCCGGGGATCGTTAATCGTTGAAATCACTCCGGGACCCGTAAACAGTGAGTAATAGTGCACGAAACAGCCCAGAATCGTCCAAAACTGTGAGTGTTGATAACCGACACGTAAACGCACCCCGGGGTTCGTTAATCATGGAAATCACCCCGGGACCCCAAAATAGTGAGTAATAGTCCACGAAATGGGCCAGAATCGGTCAAAACTGTGAGTGTTGATGACCAACACGTAAACGCACCCCGGGGTTCGTTAATTGTGGAAATCACTTCGGGACCCCAAAACAGTGAGTAATAGTCCACGAAACGGGCCAGAATCTGCCAAAACTATGAGTATTGATGACCGACATGTAAGGGCACCTTGCGGTTCAATAAACTATGGAAATCGCTTCAGGACTCCAAAACAATGAGTAATAGTCCATGAAATGGGTCAGAATTGGCAAAACTATGCGTGTTGACGAAGGACATGTAAACGCACCCCGGGGATCGTCAAACGTGGAAATCGCCCTGGCACCCCAAAACGATGTGTAATAGTGCTCGAAAAGGACAAGAATTGGCCAAAATTGTGAGTGTTGATGACCAACATGTAAGCGCACCCCGGGGTTCGTGAACCATGGAAATCACTTTTGGACCCCAAAACAATGAGTAATAGTCCACGAAATGGCCCAGGATCGTCCAAAACTGTGAGTGTTGATGACCGAGACATGTAAACGCACCCCGGGGTTCGTTAATCATGGAAATCACCCGGGACCCCAAAACAGTGAGTAATAGTCCACGAATCAGGCCAGAATCGGCCAAAACTGTGGGTGTTGATGACCGAGAAGTAAGCGCACCTTGCGGTTCAATAACTATGGAAATTTCTTCGGGACCCCAAAACGGTGAGTAATAGTCCAAGAAACAGGGCAGAATCGGCCAAAACTGCGAGTGTTGATGACTGGCACATAAACGCACCCCAGGGATCGTCAATCACGGAAATCACCAAGACCCCAATATAGTGAGTAATAGTCCATGAAACGGGCCAGAATCGTCCAAAACTGCGACTGTTGATGACCGACACGTAAGCGCACCTTGGGGTTCAACAACTATGGAAATGGCTTCGGGATCCCAAAATGATGAGTAATAGTCCACAGAACAGACCAAAATCGGCCAGAACTGTGAGTGTTGATGACCGACATGTAAAGAACCCCAGGGTTCGTTAATCATGGAAATCACTCCGGGACCCCAAAACAGTAAGTAATAGTCCATGAAACAAGCAAGAATCGGCCAACACTTTAAGTGTTGATGACCGAAACTAAGCGCAACTTGGGGTTCAACAACAATGGAAAACATTTCGGGACCTCAAAACGGTAAGTAATAGTCCACGGAACGGGTTAGAATTGGCCAAAATTGTGAGTGTTGAGGACAGACACTTAAACGGACCCCCGGGGTTGTCAATCGTGGAAATCGCTCTGGCACCCCAAAACAATGAGTAATAGTGCTCGAAACAGACAAAAAACAGCCAAAATTGTGAGTGTTGATGACAGACACGTAAATGCACCCCGGGGTTCGTTAATCGTAGAAATCACTTCGGGACCCCAAAACGGTGAGTAATAGTCCATGAAACGGGCCAGAATCGGCCAAAACTGTGAGTGTTGATGACCTACATGTAAGCGCACCTTGGGGTTCAACAACTATGGAAATCGCTTCAGGACCCCACAACGGTGAGTAATAGTCCACGAAACGGGTCAGAATTGGCCAAAAGTGTGAGTGTTGACGACAGACACGTAAACGCACCCCTAGGATCGTCCAACGTGGAAATCGCTCTGGGACCCCAACACGGTGAGTAATAGTGCACGAAACGGACCAGAATTGGCCAAAATTGTGAATGTTTATGTGCACATTAACACACCCCGGGGTTGTCAATCGTAGAAATCACTCCAGGACCCAAAACTGAGTAGTAGTCCATGAAACGGGCCAGAATCGGCCCAAACTGCGATTGTTGATGACCGACATGTAAGCGCACCTTGGGGTTCGACAGCAATGGAAATCGCTTTGGGACCTCAAAAAGGTGAATAATAGTCCACAAAATGGGCCAGAACCGGCCAAAATTGCGAGTGTTGACGACGGACACATAAACGCATCCCGGGGATCGTTAGTCGTGGAAATAGCTCAGGGCCCCCGAATGATGAGTAATAGTCCATGAAAGAGCCCAGAATCAAAAATAACTAGGATTGCTAGTGAACGACAGGTAAATTTACCCCGGGGTACGTCAATCATGGAAATCACACCGGGACCCCAAAACAATGACTAATAGTCCAAGAAACGGCCAGAATAGGCCAAAACTGCAATTGTTGATGATCGACACGTAAGCGCACCTTGGGGGTTCAACAACCGTAGAAATCGCTTTGGGACCCGAAACGGTGAGTAATTGTCCATGAACGGGTCAGAATCGACAAAAATCGCGAGTGTTAATGACCGAGACATAAACGCACCCCGGGGTTCGTTAATCATGGAAATCACTCCTCGACCCCAAAACAATGAATAATAGTCAGTGAAACGGGCCAGAATTGGCCAAAACTGTGAGTGTTGATGACCGACATGTAAAGGCACCCCTGGGTTCATTTATCATGGAAATCAATCCGGGACCCCAAAACAATGAGTAAATGTCCACGAAACAGTCCAGAATCGGCCAAAGCTGCGAGTGTTGATGACCGACATGTAAGCGCACCTTGGGGTTCAACAACTATGGAAATCGCTTCAGGACCCCACAATGGTGAGTAATAGTCCACGAAACGGGTCAGAATTGGCCAAAACTGTGAGTGTTGACGACGGACACGTAAACGCACCCCTAGGATCGTCAAACGTGGAAATCGCTCTGGGACCCGAAAACGGTGAGTTATAGTGCATGAAATGGACCAGAATCGGCCGAAATTGTGAATGTTAATGACCGAGGCATAAACGCACCCCGGGGTTCGTTAATCATGGAAATCACTCCTCGACCCCAAAACAATGAGTAATAGTCCATGAAACAGGGCAGAATCGGCCAAAATTGCGATGGTTGATGACCGACACATAAGCACACCTTGGGGTTCAACATCCATGGAAATCGCTTTGGGACCCCAAAACGGTGAGTAATAGTCCAGGAAACGGGCCACAATCGACCAAAATTGCGAGTGTTGACGACCGACACATAAATGCACCCCGGGGATCGTTAATCGTTGAAATCACTCCGGGACCCCAAAACAGTGAGTAATAGTGCACGAAATAGCCCAGAATCGTCCAAAACTGTGAGTGCTGATAACCGACACATAAACGCACCCCGGGGTTCGTTAATCATGGAAATAACCCCGGGACCCAAAATAGTGAGTAATAGTCCACGAAATGGGCCAGAATCGGTCAAAACTGTGAGTGCTGATGACCAACACGTAAACGCACCCCTGGGTTCGCTAATTGTGGAAATCACTTCGGGACCCGAAAACAGTGAGTAATAGTCCACGAAACGGGCCAGAATCTGCCAAAATTGTGAGTATTGATGACCGACATGTAAGAGCACCTTGCAGTTCAATAAACTATGGAAATCGCTTCAGGACTCCAAAACAATGAGTAATAGTCCATGAAATGGGTCAGAATTGGCCAAACTGTGCGGGTTGACGAAGGACATGTAAACCCACCCCGGGGATCGTCAAATGTGGAAATCGCCCTGGCACCCCAAAACGATGAGTAATAGTGCTCGAAAAGGACCAGAATTGGCCAAAATTGTGAGTGTTGATGACCGACATGTAAGCGCACCCCGGGGTTCGTGAACCGTGGAAATCACTTTTGGACCCCAAAACAATGAGTAATAGTCCACGAAATGGACCAGGATCGTCCAAAACAGTGAGTGTTGATGACCGACATGTAAATGCACCCCGGGGTTCGTTAATCATGGAAATCACCCGGGACCCCAAAACAGTGAGTAATAGTCCACGAAACAGGCCAGAATCGGCCAAAACTGTGAGTGTTGATGACCGAGAAGTAAGCGCACCTTGCGGTTCAACAACTATGGAAATTTCTTCGGGACCCCAAAACGGTGAGTAATAGTCCAAGAAACAGGGCAGAATCGGCCAATACTGCGAATGTTGATGACTCACACATAAACGCACCCTAGGGATCGTCAATCGCGGAAATCACCAAGACCCCAAAGTAGTGAGTAATAGGCCAACAAACGGGCTAGAATCGGCCAAAATTGTGATTGTTGATGACTGACACGTAAGCGCACCTTGGGGTTCAACATCCATGGAAATCGCTTTGGGACCCCAAAACGGTGAGTAATAGCCCACAAAACGAGCCAGAATCGGCCAAAATTGCGAGTGTTGATGACCGACACATAAACGCACCCCGAAGATCGTCAATCGTGAAAATATCTCTGGGACACCAAAACGGTAAGTAATAGTCCATGAAAGAGCCCAGAATCGGCCAAAACTATGAGTGTTGATGACCGACATGCAAACGCAACCCGATGTTCGTTAATCGTGAAAATCACCATGGGACCCCAAAGCAGTGAGTAATAGTCCACGAGATGGCCCAGAATCGGCCAGAACTATGAGTGTAGATGACCGATACGTAAAGAACCCTGGGGATCGTTAATCGTGGAAATCACTCTGGGACCCCAAAACAGTAAGTAATAGTCCATGAAACGGGCAAGAATCGGCCAAAACTTTGAGTGTTGATGACCGACACGTAAGCGCAACTTGGGGTTGAACAATTATGAAAATCGTTTTGTGACCCCAAAACGGTAAATAATAGTCCACGAAACGGGTCAGAATTAGCCAAAACTGTGAGTGTTGAGGACGAATATGTAAAGGCACCCCGTGGGTCGTGAATGGTGGAAATCGCTCTGGCACCCCAAAACAATGAGTAATAGTGCTCGAAACGGACAAAAATCGGCCAAAATTGTGAGTGTTGATGACAGACACGTAAACGTACACCGGGGTTCGTTAATCGTGGAAATCACTCTGGGGCCCCAAAAGAGTGAGTAATAGTTACTGAAACGGGCCAAAATCGGCCAAAACTATGAGTGTTGATGATCGACACGTAAACGCACCCCGGGGTTCGTTAATCGTGGAAATCAATCCGGGACCCCAAAACAGTGAGTAATAGTCCACGAAACAGGCCAGAATCGGCCAAAACTATGAGTATTGACGACGGACACGTAAACGCACCCCTGGGATTGTCAGTCATGGAAATAGCTCTAGGGCCCCAAAATGGTGAGTAATAGTCCATGAAAGAGCTCAGAATCGAAAATAACTAGGATTACTGGCGAACGACAGGTAAACGCACCCCGGGGTACGTCAACCGTGGAAATCACACTGGGACCCCAAAACAATGACTAATAGTCCAAGAAACGGCCAGAATCGGCCAAAACTGCAATTGTTGATGACTGACACCTTGGGGTTCAACAACCATGGAAATCGCTTTGGGACCCCAAAACGGTGGGTAATTGTCCACGAAACGGGTCAAAGTTGATAAAAAATTGTGAGTGTTAATGAGCGAGACGTAAACGCACCCCAGGGTTCGTTAATCATGGAAATCACTCCTCGACCCCAAAACAATGAGTAATACTCCATGAAACAGGGCAAAATGGGCCAAAACTGCGTTTGTTGATCACCGACACATAAGCGCATCTTGGGGTTCAACATCCATGGAAATCGCTTTGGTGCCCCAAAACGGTGAGTAATAGTCCACGAAACGGGCAAGAATCGGCCAAAATTCTGAGTGTTGACGACGGACACGTAAACGCACCCCGGGGTTCGTTAATCGTGGAAATCACTCCAGGACCCCAAAACAATGAGTAATATTCATGAAATGGCCCAGAATCATCCAAAACTGTGAGTGTTGATGACCGACACGTAAACGCACCCCGGGGTTAGTTAATCATGGAAACACATTGGGACCCCAAAATAGTGAGTAATAGTCCATGAAACGGGCCAGAATCGACCAAAACTGTGAGTGTTGATGACCGACACGTAAGCGCACCTTACGGTTCAACAACTATGGAAATCACTTCGGAACCCCAAAACGGTGAGTAATAGTCCATGAAATGGGTCGGAATTGGCCAAACTGTGCGTGTTGACGCAGGACACGTAAACGCACCCAGGGGATCGTCAAACCTGAAATTTCTCTAGCACCCCAAAACAATGAGTAATAGTACTCGAAAAGGACCAGAATCGGCCAAAATTATGAGTGTTGATGACCGACATGTAAACACACCCGGGGTTCGTCAACCGTGGAAATCACTTCGGGACCCCAAAACAGTGAGTAATAGTCCACGAAACGGCCCAGGATCGTCCAAAACTGTGAGTATTGATGACCGACACGTAAATGCACCCCGCGGTTCGTTAATCGTGGAAATCACCCCGAGACCCGAAAACAGTGAGTAATAGTCCATGAAACGGGCCAGAATCGGTCAACACTGTGAGTGTTGATGACCGACACATAAGTGCACCTTGCGGTTCAATAACTATAGAAATCGCTTCGGGACCCCAAAATGGTGAGTAATAGTCCATGAAACATGGCAGAATGGCCCAAAACTGTTGATGACTCACACATAAACACACCCTAGGGATCGTCAATGGCAGAAATCACCAGGACCCCAAAATAGTGAGTAATAGTCCATGAAACGGGCCAGAATCGGCCAAACTTACGAGTGTTGATGATCAACACATAAGCGCACCTTGGGGTTCAACAACTATGGAAATCGCTTCGGGGCCCCAAAACGGTGAGTAATAGTCCATGAAACGGGCCAGAATCTGCCAAAATTGCGAGTGTTGACGACTGACACATAAACGCACCCTAGGGATCGTCAATCATGGAAATAGCTCTGGGACCCCCAAAACGGTGAGGAATAGTCAATCAAAGAGCCCAGAATCGGCCAAAATTGTGAGTGTTGATGGCCGACATGTAAACGCACCCCGGCATTCGTTAATCGTGAAAATCACCCTCGGACCCCAAAACAGTGAGTAATAGTCCACGAGATGGCCCAGAATCGGCCAGAACTGTGAGTGTTGATCACCGACATGTAAAGAACCCTGGGGTTCGTTAATCGTGGAAATCACTTCGGGACCCCAAAATAGTAAGTAATAATCCATGAAATGGGCAACAATCGGCCAAAACTTCGAGTGTTGATGACGACCACGTAAACCAGGTGTAATAACCGACATGTAAGCGCAACTTGGGGTTCAAAAACTATGAAAATCATTTCGGGGCCCCAAAACGGTAAGTAATAGTCCATGAACCAGGTGAGATTTGGCCAAAACTGTGAGTGTTGATGACGACCACGTAAACGCACCCCGAGGGTCGTCAATGGTGCAAATCACTGTGGCACCCCAAAACAATGAGTAATAGTGCTCGAAACGGACAAAAACCGGCCAAAATTGTGGGTGATGTTGACAGACACGTAAACGCACCCCGTGGTTCGTTAATCGTGGAAATCACTCCGGGACCCCAAAAGAGTGAGTAATAGTCACTCAAACGGGCCAGAATCGCCAAACTGTGAGTGTTGATGACCGACACGTAAACGCACCCCGGGGTTCGTTAATCGTGGAAATCAATCCGGGACCCCAAAACAATGAGTAAATGTCAACGAAATGGGCCAGATTCGGCCAAAGCTGCAAGTGTTGATGACTGACATGTAAGTGCACCTTGGGGTTCAACAACTATGGAAATCGCTTCAGGACCCCACAACGGTGAGTAATAGTCCACGAAACGTGTCAGAATTAGCCAAAACTGTGAGTGTTGACGACGGACACGTAAACGCACCCCTAGGATCGTCAAACGTGGAAATCGCTCTAGGAAACCAAAATGGTGAGTAGGAATTAAGCTTGGGGAAGCTGATATGTCCCAAGGTATCTATAATTTCACGAAGCTTAATTTCACGAAGGCCTTTGATACCATTGAGCATGAAGCCATCCTCATAATCCTTCAGTGCAAGGGTTTTGATGCTCGTTGGACAGGCTGGATTAATAGCATTTTGTCCACGGGTTCTTCTTCTGTTCTCTTAAATGGTGTCCCAGGTAATCACTTTGTCGGCAGATCTGGTGTACGTCAAGGAGACCCTCTCTCTCTTTATTATTTGTCATTGCGGTTGATTTGCTTCAGTCGGTAGTCAATGAGATGTGCTCAAGAAACATCCTAACTTTGCCAATTCCAAAAAATTCCAATGACTATCCGATCGTGCAATATGCAGATGACACGCTAATTGTTTTGCCCGCGGTGGATGATCAGCTGATTGCCTTCAAGGACATGCTTGCCACCTTTGCAGCATCCACTGGTTTACGTGTCAACTTT
Organism: Triticum aestivum; assembly: GCF_018294505.1. Taxonomy (NCBI): domain Eukaryota; kingdom Viridiplantae; phylum Streptophyta; class Magnoliopsida; order Poales; family Poaceae; genus Triticum; species Triticum aestivum. The sequence goes on from NC_057804.1 coordinate 673,211,757, forward strand.
AGTAAGTCATCTCTTATTCCAATCAATATGAGCGATGAAGAGGGAGATAGGGTTCCCAACCTCCTAGGTTGTGATGTCGGATCTATGCCTTTCACATATCTAGGGCTTCCAATGGGTACTTCCACACCCACAATTTATGACCTTTTACCTCTTGTTGACCGTATTGAGCGCCGGTTATGTGCTTCCTCGTGTCTTCTAAATCAAGGTAGTCGATTGCAACTTCTCCAGTCGGTGCTTTGCTCAATGCCAATTTATTTCCTATGCACTCTATCTCTCCCCAAGGGCATATTGCAACAGATTCAGAGAATCATGCATCAATGCCAGTGGAGAGGCAACACTGACAACCCTCGACAATCCCTAGCTGCATGGGATCGGGTCTGCCGACCAAAGAAATGCGGTGGTTTGGGTGTGCTGAATTGGGACTCCAAAATGAAGCCTTGTTAATGAAGCATCTTTTCAAGTTCTTTAACAGAATGGACGTGCCTTGGGTCACTTTAATTTGGGACACATACTATGCTGCCTCGCCACCACAGGTCACGTAGAGTTGTGGCTCATTTTGGTGGAGAGATGTCATGAGCTTATACGCCAACTTCTGCAAGTTAGCTGTTCCACAAGTGCACTCTGGCAACACGGTGGTTTTTTGGCTTGATCGATGGCAGTTGGGTAATACTGTGGTTCTTTTGAGTGAGAAGTTTCCTAGGCTTCATTATTTTGTTATTGATGACACAGTCACAGTCAGAGAATTTATGGAGCTTCCCGAGATCTCACATCATTTCCATCTACCTCTGTCTCAAGAGGCTTATTCTAAACTTTCTCAATTTCAAGTTCTGCTGTCTTCGGTCAACCTGAATGGGGACTGCAAGGATATTTGGAAGTGGCCATCTAAAACTGGGGAGTTTAAATCAAAGTTGTATTATGAATCTTGCTTCTCCCGTTTGGTGGTTGATCCTATCTTCAAATGGATTTGGAGGTCTGCTTGCACGCTCAAGTTTAAAGTGTTTGGTTGGCTTCTCCTAATGGACCGTTTGAATACTAGGGATATGATGCAACGCAGAAACTGGATCATTCAGGTTGATACATGTGTCCTTTGCCTCTGTGCCTCACATGAGGATCGTACACACCTTTTCTTCGCTTGCAACTTCAGCCAAAGGGTTTGGAATTATCTTGGGATTTCCTGGAACGCTCAACCAAACCAGAGTACATATGAGATGGCTCTTTCTGCTAGGAGGGATTTTGGTCATCCTTTCTTCACTGAGGTTGTTTTAACTGCTACTTGGAATATCTGGACACAAAGGAATGGGAAAATCATTAGGAATGAGAGACCTTCCTTCATTTCTTGGAGGAGGAATTTCATACAGGATATCTCCCTACTAGCTCATAGAATCAAATGTAAATATAAGGATAGCTTAGTTCTTTTGATAGCCTCTCTCTCATAGGCTTCTTGTAAGTATTTTCTTGCTTTACTTTCTGTCACCATGTATTTTTGTAAACTCTTGTTAAAGTTTAATAAAACACTGTGAGGCTGTTGCCTTGCAGTACATAGTCAAAAACGTATCTACAATTTATGAAGCATCCATGCTATTTTATTATCTGTTTTGGACGATTACGGGCTTTATTATACCCTTTTATATTACTTTTGGGACTAACCTACTAACCGGAGGCATAGCCCATATTGCTGTTTTCTGGCCTATTTTAGTGTTTCGAAGAAAAGGAATATCAAACGGAGTCCAAACGGAATGAAACCTTCGGGAGCCTAATTTTTGGGAAGAATATGATCCGGGAGACATGGAGTTCACGTCAGAAGAGCCTCGAGGAGGCCAGGAG
>NC_057804.1:673213810-673226363 GCF_018294505.1 Triticum aestivum
GACCGACTTCTTTCTCCTATATAATCCCATATACCCTAAAAACATCGACAACGAAGATAGATCGGGAGTTCCGCCGCCGCAAGCCTCTGTAGCCACCAAAAACCTCTCGGGAGCCCGTTCCGGCACCCTGCCGGAAGGGGGGATCCCTCACGGATGGCCATCTTCATCATCCCGGCGCTACCCATGACGAGGAGGGAGTATTTCACCCTCGGGGCTGATGGTATGTACCAGTAGCTATGTGTTCGATCTCTCTTTCTTGTGTTCTCTCTCATGTTCCCTCTATGGCACGATCTTGATGTATCCCGAGCTTTGCTATTGTAGTTGGAACTTATGATGTTTCTCCCCCCTCTACTCTCTTGTAATGGACTGAGTTTTCCCTTTGAAGTTATCTTATCGGATTGAGTCTTTAAGGATTTGAGAACACTTGATGTATGTCTTGCCGTGCCTATCTGTGGTGACAATGGGATATCACGTGATCCACTTGATGTATGTTTTGGTGATCAACTTGCGGGTTCCGCCCGTGAAACTATGCATAGGGGTTGGCACACGTTTTCGTCTTGACTCTCCGGTAGAAACTTTGGGGCACTCTTTGAAGTACTTTGTGTTGGTTGAATAGATGAATCTGAGATTGTGTGATGCATATCTTATAATCATGCCCACGGATACTTGAGGTGACAATGGAGTATCTAGGTGACATTAGGGTTTTGGTTGATTTGTGTCTTAAGGTGTAATTCTAGTATGAACTCTATGATAGATTGAACGGAAAGAATAGCTTCATGTTATTTTACTACGGACTCTTCAATAGATAGATCAAAAAGGATAACTTTGAGGTGGTTTCATACCCTACCATAATCTCTTCGTTTGTTCTCCGCTATTAGTGTCTTTGGAGTGACTCTTTGTTGCATGTTGAGGGATAGTTATATGATCCAATTATGTTATTATTGTTGAGAGAACTTGGACTAGTGAAAGTATGAACCCTAGGCCTTGTTTCCTACCATTGCAATACGTTTACGCTCACTTTTATCATTATTTACCTTGCTGTTTTTATATTTCCAGATTACAAATACATTTATCTACTATCCATATTGCACTTGTATCGCCATCTCTTCGCCGAACTAGTGCACCTATACAATTTACCATTGTATTGGGTGTGTTGGGGACACAAGAGACTCTTTGTTATTTGGTTGCAGGGTTGCTTGAGAGAGACCATCTTCATCCTACGCCTCCCATGGATTGATAAACCTTAGGTCATCCACCTGAGGGAAATTTGCTACTTTCCTACAAACATGTGCACTTGCAGGCCCAACAACGTCTGCAAGAAGAAGGTTGTGTAGTAGACATCAAGTAATTGTCCATGAAACAGGTCAAAATCGACTAAAACTGCAAGTGTTAATGACCGAGACGTAAATGCACCCCGGGGTTCGTTAATCATGGAAATCACTCCTCAACCCCAAAACAATGAGTAATAGTCCATGAAACAGGGCAGAATCGGCCAAAACTGCGATGGTTGATGACCGACACATAAGCACACCTTGGGGTTCGTCAATCATGGAAATCACTCCGGGACCCCGAAACACTGAGTAATAGTCCACGAAACGGCCCAGAATCGTCCAAAACTATGAGTGTTGATGACCGACACGTAAAAGCACCCCGGGGTTCGTTAATCATGGAAATCACCCCGGGACCCCAAAACTGTGAGTGTTGATGACTAGGATTGCGGTTCAACAACTATGGAAATCGCTTCGGGACCCCAAAGCGGTGAGTATTAGTCCATGAAACGGGTCAGAATTGGCCAAACTGTGTGTGTTGACGAAGGACACGTAAACCTACCCCGGGGATCATCAAACGTGCAAATCGCTCTGGCACCCCAAAACGATGAGTAATAGTGCTCGAAAAGGACCAAAATCGGCCAAAATTGTGAGTGTTGATGACCGACATGTAAACGAAGCCCGGGCTTCGTCAACCGTGGAAATCACTTCGGGACCCCAAAACAGTGACTAATGGTCCACAAAACAGGCCAGAATCGGCCAAAATTGCGAGTGTTGACGACCGACACATAAACGCACCCTGGGGATCGTCAATCGCGAAATAGCTCTTGGACCCCCAAAACGGTGAGGAATTTTCCATGAAAAAGCCCAGAATCGAACAAAACTAGGATTGCTGGTGAATGACATGTAAACGCACCTCAGGGTACTTCAAACGCGGAAATCGCTCCTGGACCCCAAAACAATGAGTAATAGTCCATGAAACGGGGCAGAATCGGCCAAAATTGCGAGTGTTGACGACGGACACATAAACGCACCCTGGGGATCGTCAATTGTGGTAATAGCTCTGGGACCCCCAAAACGGTGAGGAATTTTCCATGAAAGAACACAGAATCGAACAAAACTAGGATTGCTGTTGAATGACACGTAAACGCACCCCAGGGTATGTCAATCATCGAAATCGCTCCTGGACCCCAAAACAATGAGTAATAGTCCATGAAACGGGGCAGAATCGGCCAAAACTGCAATTTTTGATGACCGACACGTAAGCGCACCTTGGGGTTCGACAACCATGGAAATCGCATTGGGACCCCAAAACAGTGAGTAATAGTCCACGGAACGGGCCAGAATCGGCCAAAATTGCGAGTGTTGACGACCGACACATAAACGCACCCTAGGATCGTCAATCGTGGAAATAGCTCTCGAACACCAAAATGGTGAGTAATAGTCCATGAAAGAGCCCAGAATAAAAAATAACTAGGAGTGCTGGCGAACGACAGGTAAACGCACCCCGGGGTATGTCAACTGTGGAAATCACACCGGGACCCCAAAACAATGACTAATAGTCCAAAAAACGGCTAGAATCGGCCAAAACTACGATTGTTGATAACCGACACATTGCGGTTCAACAACCATGGAAATCGCTTTGGGACCCCAAAACGGTGAGTAACTGTCCACGAAACTGGTCAGAATCGACAAAAACTGTGAGTGTTAATGACCGAGACGTAAACGCACCCCAGGGTTCGTTAATCATGGAAATCACTCCTCGACCCCAAAACAATGAGTAATAGTCCATGAAACAGGGGAGAATCGGCCAAAACTGCGATTGTTGATGACCGACACATAAGCGCATCTGGGGGTTCCACATCCATGGAAATTGCTTTGGGACCCCAAAACGGTGAGTAATAGTCCACGAAACGGGCCAGAAGTGGCCAAAATTGTGAGTGTTGATGACCGACATGTAGACGCACCCCGGGGTTCGTCAACCGTGGAAATCACTTCGGAACCCCAAAACAGTGAGTAATAGTCCACGAAACGGGCCAGAATCGTCGAAAACTGTGAGTGTTGATGATCAACACGTAAAAACACCCCGGGGTTTGTTAGTCGTGGAAATCACCCCGGGACCCCAAAACAGTGAGTAATAGTCCACCAAATGGGCCAGAATCAGCCAAAACTATGAGTGTTGATGACTGACACGTAAGCGCGCCTTGCGGTTCCACAACTATGGAAATCGCTTCGGGACCCTAGAACGGTGAATAATAGTCCATGAAACAAGGCAGAATCGGCCAAAATTGCGAGTGTTGATTACTCACACATAAACGCACCCTAGGGATAGTCAACCGCGGAAATCACCAGGACCCCAAAATAGTGAGTAATAGTGCATGAAACGGGCCAGAATCGGCCAAAATTGTGAGTGTTGATGACCAACACATAAGCGCACCTTGGGTTCAACAACTATGGACATCGCTTCGGCACCCCGAAACGGTGAGTAATAGTCCATGAAACGGGCCAGAATCGGCCAAAATTGCGAGTGTTGATGACCGACACATAAACACACCCTGGAGATCATCAATCGTGTAAATTGCTCCGGGACCCCCAAAATGGTGAGGAATAGTCCACGAAAGAGCCCAGAATCGGGCAAAATTGTGAGTGTTGATGGCCGACATGTAAACGCACCCCGGCGTTTGTTAATCATGAAAATCATCCTGGGACCTCAAAACAGTGAGTAATAGTCCACGAGATGGCCCAGAATCGGCCCGAACTGTCAGTGTTGATGACCGACATGTAAAGAACCCTTGGGTTCGTTAATCGTGGAAATCACTCCGGGACCCCAAAATAGTAAGTAATAGTCCACGAAATGGGCAAGAATCGGCCAAAACTATGAGTGTTGAGGAGCGACACGTAAGCGCAACTTGGGGTCGGAATTTCTGGACCCCAAAACGGTAAGTAATAGTCCACGAAACGGGTCGGAATTGGCCAAAACTGTGAGCATTGATGATGAACACGTAAACACACCCCCAGGGTTGTCAATGGTGGAAATTGCTCTGGCACCCCAAAAGAGTGAGTAATAGTCACTGAAACGGGCAAGAATCGGCCAAAACTGTGAGTGTTGATGACCGACACGTAAGCGCACCCCGGGGTTCATTAATCGCTGAAATCAATCCGGGACCAAAACAGCGAGTAATAGTCCACGAAACGGGCCAGAATCGGCCAAAACTGTGAGTGTTGATGACCAACATGTAAGCGCACCTTGGGGTTCAACAACTATGGAAATCGCTTCAGGACCCCACAACGGTGAGTAATAGTCCACGAAATGGGTCAGAATTGGCCAAAACTTTGAGTGTTGAGGACGGACACGTAAACGCATCCCTAGGATCGGCAAATGTGGAAATCGCTCAGGGACCCCAAAACGGTGAGTAATAGTGCATGAAATGGACCAGAATCGGCCGAAATTGTGAATGTTGATGACCGATACGTAAACGCGCCTCGGGGTTCGTCAATCGTAGAATTACTCCGGGACCCAAAACTGAGTAATAGTCCAAGAAACGGGCCAGAATCGGCCTAAACTGCGATTGTTGATGACCGACACGTAAGCGCACCTTGGGGTTCGACAACCATGGAAATCACTTTGGGGCCCCTAAACAGTGAGTAATAGTCCATGAAACAGGCCAGAATCGGACAAAATTGCGAGTGTTGACGACCGACACATAAACGCACCCCGAGGATCTTTAGTCGTGGAAATAGCTCTGGGGCCCCAAAATGGTGAGTAATAGTCCATGAAAGAGCCTAGAATCGAGAATAAGTAGGATTGCTGGCGAAAGACAGGTAAACGCACCCCGGGGTACGTCAACCGTGGAAATCACACCGGGACACTAAAACAATGACTAATAGTACAAGTAACGGCGAGAATCGGCCAAAATTGCGATTGTTGATGACCGACACCTTGGGGTTCAACAACCATGGAAATCGCTTTGGGACCCCAAAGCGGTGAGTAATTGTCCACGAAACGGGTTAGAATCGGCCCAAATTGTGAGTGTTGAGGACGGACACGTAAACACACCTAGGGGTTCGTTAATCGTGGAAATCACTCCGGGACCCCAAAACAGTGAGTAATAGTCCATGAAACGGCCTAGAATCGTCCGTAATTGTGAGTGTTGATGACCGACACGTAAACGCACCCCGGGGTTCGTTAATCATGGAAACACCCCGGGACCCCAAAGTAGTGAGTAATAGTCCACGAAATGGGCCAGAATCGGCCAAAACTGTGAGTGTTGATGACCGACACGTAAGCGCACCTTGCGGTTCAACAACTATGGAAATGCTTCGGGACCCCAAAACGGTGAGTAATAGTCCATGAAATGGCTCAAAATTGGCCAAACTGTGCGTGTTGACGAAGGACACGTACACGCACCCCGGGGATCGTCAAACATGGAAATTGTTCTGGCACCCCAAAACAATGAGTACTAGTACTCGAAAAGTACCAAAATCGGCCAAAATTTTGAGTGTTGATGACCGACATGTAAACACACCCCGGGGTTCGTCAACCGTGGAAATCACTTCGGGACCCCAAAACAGTGAGTAATAGTCCATGAAATGGCCCAGGATCGTCCAAAACTGTGAGTGTTGATGACTGACATGTAAAGGCACCCCGGGGTTCGTTAATTGTTGAAATCACCCCGGGACCCCAAAACAGTGAGTAATAGTCCACGAAACAGGCCAGAATCAGCAAAAACTGTGAGTATTGATGACCGACACGTAAGCGCACCTTGTGGTTCAACAACTATGGAAAATGCTTCGGGACCCCAAAACGGTGAGTAATAGTCCACGAAACAGAGTAGAATCGGCCAAAACTGTGACTGTTGATGACTCACACATCAACACACCCCAGGGATCGTCAATCGCGGAAATCACCAAGACCCCAATATAGTGAGTAATAGTCCATGAAACGGGCTAGAATCGGTAAAAATTGCGAGTGTTGATGACCGACACATAAGCGCACCTTGCGGTTCAACAACTATGGAAATCGCTTCGAGACCCCAAAACAGTGAGTAATAGTCCACGAAACAGGGTAGAATCAGCCAAAACTGTGACTGTTGATGACTCACACATAAACGCACCCCAGGGATCGTCAATCAAGGAAATCACCAGGGCCCCAAAATAGTGAGTAATAGTCCATGAAACGGGCCAGAATCGGCAAAAATGGCAAGTGTTGATGACCAACACATAAGCGCACCTTGGGGTTCAACGACTATGGAAATCGCTTCAGGACCCCAAAACGGTGAATAATAGTCCACGAAACGGGCCAGAATCGGGAACAATTGCGAGTGTTGACGACCGACACATAAACGCACCCTGGGGATCGTCAATCAAAGAATTAGCTCTGGGACCCCAAAAAAGGTGAGGAATAGTCCATGAAAGAGCCCAGAATCGGCCAAAATTGTGAGTGTTGATGGCCGACATGTAAACGCACCCCAGCGTTTCTTAATCGTGAAAAACACCCTGGGACCCCAAATGTCAGGACCCCGACTCAATGCCACATCGATCTAGCATATAACACCTCATATCACTTTGTGGCCTCACGCACGGTATCCCCACGGGTGTCGCATTACCTTTGCCCGGGACCGTTTGCGCCTTTTGGCACACGTATATGATAGTGTAGCTAGCATCCATATGATAAGGAGCCCGGGCTGACATGGCTAGTCGTAAACCCAAAGTGGCACAAACTTACAGGGAGAGGAATCCATGACCCAGCATCGAACGTGTCGGTCATCAGCGAGTGAATCCAGGCTGTAGCACTGGGCTAGCAGGACTCCGGTGAACCGGGCTGTAGCGGGATAACAGGACTCCGGTATTCATTGTGTGACATTTCCCCGAAGGGACAGACACAAGAACAAAGAAGGACACATGCCGGCCAGCCTTAGTGTTTCGGAGCAGTAGCAAGCTACCATAGCTCAGTGGAAACACTAGGAGACATTTCCCGGTAAGAGAGGCTACTAAGGATAAACAACTAGATAGTCAGATCCCACACATACCAAGCACTTCAATAACATGCACACCATATGCTCGATATGTGCAAATACAACATGGCATCACAACATGACTCTACAACTCAAGTATTTCAATCAATAGGCTCCGAGGAGCGAGATATTACAAACATGGGTCTCATGACCCAACACTCAGAGCACACAAGTCAAGCACAAGCGGAAGCTTAACATGTCTGAGTACAGACAACTATAAATGAAAAAGGCTGAGAAGCCTGACTATCTACTAGATCCTGCCGAGGGCACAAGATCGTAGCTGAGGTAACAAGCTAAACGTCGAAGTCCACGCGGTACTACTAGCGAGACTGAAGTCTCTCTGCAAAAACATAAATTGAGCAACGTGGGTACAAATGTACCCAGCAAGACTTACATCAGAACTAACTACATATGCATCATTATCAACAAGGGGATGGTGGGGTTTAATTGCAGCAAGCCAGCTTTGACTCGGTGGCTATCCTAAACTACGACTGCAAGTAACTCTTTTGAGGTGGCGCACACGAGTCAACATATTCACCATATCAATACACCACTATGGATCCGCTCCCGTCTCCCTACGAGAAAGCCATCCATAGCACTCACACTTATCTTGCGTATTTTAGAGTATCCACTTCACTTGTCTATGAACTGTACAGGCAACCCAGAAGTCCTTTACCGCGGACACGGCTATTCGAATAGATCATATTAACCCTGCAGGGGTGTACTTCTTCACACACGCTCTCACCACTTATCGCCGTTTACACGACATGTACTCGGCAACCTTCAAGCGGAAGCCCAGCGAGGGTGTCGGCCACGACCTGACTAACCACACAAGTCTCTTGTCCAGGTTTATCGCCTATTCGGGTTCCATCCGCAAGGAGATCCGGCCGGGGTGTCGCTCACGGCCCCAAACGATGTGTGCAGGGTTCCCAAGCCCACCTCGACGGGTGGATCTATGCTTGGTACACCGTGCCACGGTGCCTAGTCTGTCCCAAGCCCACCTGTACCAGGTACCACTTGGTAGACTACTAACACAACCTACAAACACCAGAAACTAGTTGCAACTCCTGGACAGAGATCGAGTTGATTAATAAGTCGAGAGGGGCACTTAAGCATTCCAATGCGTGGTAGTAACTGGTCATGGATCACAAACACAGAACTCAGTTCCTGAGGACGGCTGCAATGAGACAACCCACCATGTACTCCTACATGGCCTCTCACCGCTACCTTTACCAAATCGTGTTCACACACTTAGCTCTCAACAGTAGGACATGTTCACACACCTCCAATTCATCCCCGATGAATCAGACCTGACTCAACTCTAAGCAGTAGCAGGCATGACAAACAAACATGAATGAGTAGGCACAACAGGGCTCAAACAACTCCTACTCATGCTAGTGGGTTTCATCTATTTACTGTGGCAATGACAAGTCATGCAAAGGATAAAGGGGTTCAGCTACCGCAGCAAGTAACAGATGAATCGTTGTTGTCCTAATGCAGTAAAAGAGAGCAGGAGCGAGAGAGTGGGATTTTATCGGAATGAACAAGGGGGTTTTGCTTGCCTGGCACTTCTGAAGATAATATAGTTCTTCATCGGTGTCATCGAACTCATCGTCGGAACGTCGTCTACTGAGAGGGGACAAATACCAGCAAACAAGGGAGAACACAATCAATGCAATGCAACAATATGATGCATGAATGTGACATGGCCATATGCTATGGTTTGAGCTAATCCAACTAGCAACAAGTTAAATGAAGTTGGTTTGAATCAAAGATTCAAATTCAAACTCCATATGTGATTTATTACATGCCATTTAATTGAATTGTCCTAAACAGTAGTCATAAGTTGTTCTAACATGCATGAAAATGGTACATATGGACAGATTGGATTTTTCTGATCATTTTTCATATATAAATTATTTCATTTAGAGTTACGGTTGATTTTCTATGAATTTTAGAAGTTTTGAACATTTTCTGGAATTTCCTGAATAAGAATAAATCCAGTAAATGATTTATTGCATAAGCACTGCGTCACTGTGACGTCAGCAGGTCAACAGGCGCTGCTGCAGGTCAAATCTGACCAGTGGGGTCCACTGGTCAGTGACAAGGGTTGGTTAGTGCCGCTGATATGTGGGCCCAGTCAACGGCCACGTCAGCTGGGTCAATTCTGACGCGTGGGGCCAGTCAGCGTGTGACGTGGCTAGGTCAAACTGACCTGTGGGGCCCGTAGGGTTAGTTTAATCTAAACAAGAGATAATCCAGGGTTAGTTAGTCAGCGGGGCCCAGGTGTGAGTGGCTGCGGTGGTAATTAGTGGGTGGATTAGACCTAATCTAATCACGCCACGTCGGCGTCGCCGGATCAAGTCGCCGACGACCTTAAAGGACGGCGGTGGCTCGTCGGAGTTTCTATTCCGGCGACCATTCGCAAGGCGGAGGGCATCTATGCGTTGCGGGTGCTTGGCCGCATCCATCTACGCAAAAAAGAGGGGCTGAGGTCAGCCGAGCTCGCCGGAATCAAGCTCACGGCGGCGGCCGGAGTTTGGGCGATGATGCAACCGCCGCTATGGTGCACGGCAGGAGCAACGGGTGGACTCTAGGTGCTCCTGGAGGTTTGCTGAGCACAACGGTGAGCTTGGATTCGAGCCACTGTGGCTCTAGCCACGACGGCGCCATGGCCGGCGGCAGAAGCTTTCGGCTCCGAGGAAAACCACGGCTAGGGGACGCGTTCCGCAGCGAGAAGAGAGGGGAAAGACGGCAGGGCTCACGTAGATCACGAAGCGATGCTCGGGGTAGCCGGGGGCGTGCTGAGGATGACGAATCGTCGAGGGCGATCACCGGCGACCGAAGCTTGAAGACGGAGTCAAGGCAGTCGTCTTGGGGCATTCGGGCGCTTGGGGCTCGCTCCAGGAGGTGTAACGGATGGTGGCAGAGCTTTCAGACGACACGGGGAGGCGAGGGGAGCACGGTGGGCATGGCTACGGCGAGCGGCGGCGACGAGCTCCGCTCGGTGGTGCAGGGGGAGGAGCTAGAGAGGAGTGGAGAGGCGAGGGAGCGAGGGAGAGGGGAGAGGGGTCATGGGCATCCCCATGGCATCGCTAGAAGGGTCGGGGAGGGGTGAAGCAGGCAGGGAGGAGGCCACAATGACGGCAGCGCTCGCCACCGAGCTGCTTTGGGGCGAGGGGAGGAAGACGACAGGAGGGGGGTGGCCTGCTGGGTTGGGCCAGCTCCTAGGCTTCACAGTGCTGGGCCTGTGGGCTTTAGGTAAGCGCCAGGTACTAACTCTCTCTCTCTCTCTCTTTTCCTGTTTTTCTATTTTTCTGTAGCTTTATGGCTTTATTAAAAATACTAAATCAATCCCAAAAATCATGCAACTGCTCATGACCACTGTTAGAAATATATCCTACAGTAATCATTTCAGTTTGGGATTATTTGAGCATTTAAAATATTTTATAGTATTTAAATGCCCAAATGCAAATAAGTAATGATTTAATTCAAAAATCCAGAATGGCCTAAAAATATGTGCATCATTTTTGGCAGAGGTTTTCACCTTTACCAGAAATCATGAACATTTCCAGAGGGCATTTTGGGTTTATTGAAAAAGATTTTATTTTGACCCTAGTTGAATTCATTAGCTGCTAGGGTTTATCAGCCCCCATTTCAAGTTTCATAAAATTTAAACATGATGCATGGATGCTAAAGCTAAAACAAGCAAGGCCTGAACTGGGGATGTGACACCAAAACAGGGAGTAATAGTCCATGAGATGGCCCAGAATCGGACAGAACTGTGAGTGTTGATGACCGACATGTAAAGAACCCTGGGGTTTGTTAATCGTGGAAATCACTCCGGCACCCCAAAATATTAAGTAATAGTCCATGAAATGGGCAAGAATCGGCCAAAACTTTGAGTGTTGATGATCGACACGTAAGCGGAACTTGGGGTTCAAAAACAATGAAAATTGCTTCGGGACCCCAAAACTGTAAGTAATAGTCCATGAAACAGGTCAGAATTGGCCAAAACTATGGGTGTTGATGACGAACACGTAAACGCACCCCGAGGGTCGTCAATGGTGGAAGTCACTCTGGCACCCCAAAAGAATGAGTAATAGTGCTCGAAACGGACAAAAATCGGCCAAAATTGCGAGTGTTGATGAAAGACACGTAAACGCACCTCGGGGTTCGTTAATCGTGGAAATCACTCCGGGACCCCAAAAGAGTGAGTAATAGTCACTGAAACGGGCCAGAATCGGCCAAAACTATGAGTGTTGATGACCGACACGTAAACATACCCCAGGGTTCGTTAATCATGGAAATCAATCCGGGACCCCAAAACAGTAAGTAATAGTCCACGAAATAGGCCAGAATTGGCCAAAACTGCGATTGTTGATGACCGACATGTAAGCGCACCTTGGGGTTCAACAACTATGCAAATCGCTTCAGGACCCCACAATGGTGAGTAATAGTCCACGAAACGGGTCAGAATTGGCCAAAACTGTGAGTGTTGATGACGGACACGTAAACGCACCCCTAGGATTGTCAAACATGCAAATCGCTCTAGGACCCCAAAACGGTGAGCAATAGTGCATGAAATGGACCAGAATCGGCCAAAATGTGAATGTTGATAACTGACACGTAAAGGCACCTCGGGGTTCGTCAAGCATAGAAATCACTCCGGGACCCAAAACTGAGTAATAGTCCAACAAACAGGCCAGATTCGGCCCAGACTGCGATTGTTGATGACCGACACGTAAGCGCACCTTGGGGTTCGACAACCACGGAAATCGCTTTGGGACCCCAAAACAGTGAGTAATAGTCCACGAAACGGGCCAGAATCAGCCAAAATTGCGAGTGTTGACGATGGACACATAAACGCACCCCGGGGATCGTCAGTTGTGGAAATAGCTCTAGGGCCCCAGAAAGAGCCTAGAATAGAAAATAACTACGATTTGCTGGTGAACGACAGGTAAACGCACCCCGGGGTACGTCAACCGTGGAAATCACACCGGGACCCCAAAACAATGACTAATAGTCCAAGAAACGGCTAGAATCGTCCAAAACTGCGATTATTGATGACCGACACGTAAGCGCACCTTGGGGTTCAACAACCATGGAAATCGCTTTGGGACCCCAAAATGGTGAGTAATTGTCCATGAAACCGGTCAGAATCGACAAAAACAGCGAGTGTTAATGACCGAGACATAAACGCACCCCGGGGTTCGTTAATCATGGAAATCACTCCTCGACCCCAAAACAATGAGTAATAGTCCATGAAAC
>NC_057804.1:673226635-673239368 GCF_018294505.1 Triticum aestivum
GTAAGCGCACATTTTGGTTCAACAACCATGGAAATCGCTTTGGGACCCGAAATGGTGAGTAATAGTCCACGAAATGGACCAGAATCGGCCAAAATTCCGAGTGTTGACGACAGACACGTAAACGCACCCTGGGTTCGTTAATCGTGTAAATCACTCCGGGACCCCAAAACAGTGAGTAATAGTCCACGAAACAGCCCAGAATCGTCCAAAACTAGGAGTGTTGATGATCGACACATAAACGCACCACAGGATTCCTTAATCATGGAAATCACCCCGGGACCCCAAAACTGTGAGTGATGATGACTGACACGTAAGCGCACCTTGCGGTTCATCAATTATGGAAATCGCTTCGAGACCCCAAAGCGGTGAGTAATAGTCCATGAAACGGGTCAGAATTGGCCAAACTGTGCGTGTTAACGAACGACACGTCAACGCACCCCGGGGATTGTCAAACGTGGAAATCCCTCTGGCACCCCAAAACGATGAGTCATAGTGCTTGAAAAGGACCATAATCAGCCAAAATTGTGGGTGTCGATGACCGACATGTAAATGCACCCCAGGGTTCGTCAAACGTGGAAATCACTTCGGGACCCCAAAACAGTGAGTAATAGCCCAGAAAATAGGCCAGAATCGGCCAAAATTGCGAGTGTTGACGACGGACACATAAACGCACCCTGGGGATCATCAATCGTGGTAATAGCTCTGGGACCCCCAAAACAGTGAGGAATTTTCCATGAAAGAACCCAGAATCGAACAAAACTAGGATTGCTGGCGTATGACACGTAAACGCACCCCAGCGTACGTCAATCATGGAAATCACTCCTGGACCCCAAAACAATGAGTAATAGTCCATGAAACGGGGCAGAATCGGCCAAAACTGCGATTTTGGATGACCGACATGTAAGCGCACCTTGGGGTTCGACAACCATGGAAATCGCTTTGGGACCCCAAAACAGTGAGTAATAGTCCACGAAACGGGCCAGAATCGGCCAAAATTGCGAGTGTTGACGACCAACACATAAACGCACCCTAGGAATCATCAATCGTGGAAATAGCTCTGGGACACAAAAATGGTGAGTAATAGTCCATGAAAGAGCCCAAAATAAAAAATAACTAGGATTGCTGGCGAACGACAGGTAAACGCACCCCGGGGTATGTCAACCGTGGAAATCACACCGGGACCCCAAAACAATGACTAATAGTCCAAAAAACGGCTAGAATCGGCCAAAACTACGATTGTTGATAACCGACACCTTGGGTTTCAACAACCATGGAAATTGCTTTGGGACCCCAAAACGGTGAGTAACTGTCCACGAAACGGGTCAGAATGGACAAAAACTGCGAGTGTTAATGACCGAGACGTAAACGCACCCCGGGGTTCGTTAATCATGGAAATCACTCCTCGACCCCAAAACAATGAGTAATAGTCCATGAAACAGGGCAGAATCGGCCAAAACTGTGATTGTTGATGACCGACACGTAAGCGCACCTTGGGGTTCAACATCCATGGAAATCGCTTTGGGGCCCCAAAATGGTAAGTAATAGTACACGAAACGGGTCAGAATCGGCCAAAACTGCGATTGTTGATGACCGACACGTAAGCGCACATTTTGGTTCAACAACCATGGAAATCGCTTTGGGACCCCAAAATGGTGAGTAATAGTCCACGAAATGGACCAGAATCGGCCAAAATTGCGAGTGTTGACGACAGACACGTAAACGCACCCTGGGTTCGTTAATCGTGTAAATCACTCCGGGACCCCAAAACAGTGAGTAATAGTCCACGAAACAGCCCAGAATCGTCCAAAACTAGGAGTGTTGATGATCGACACGTAAACGCACCACGGGATTCCTTAATCATGGAAATCACCCCGGGACCCCAAAACTGTGAGTGTTGATGACTGACACGTAAGCGCACCTTGCGGTTCATCAATTATGGAAATCGCTTCGGGACCCCAAAGCGGTGAGTAATAGTCCATGAAACGGGTCAGAATTGGCCAAACTGTGCGTGTTAACGAACGACACGTCAACGCACCCCGGGGATCGTCAAACGTGGAAATCCCTCTGGCACCCCAAAACGATGAGTCATAGTGCTTGAAAAGGACCATAATCAGCCAAAATTGTGGGTGTCGATGACCGACATGTAAATGCACCCCAGGGTTCGTCAACCGTGGAAATCACTTCGGGACCCCAAAACAGTGAGTAATAGCCCAGAAAATAGGCCAGAATCGGCCAAAATTGCGCGTGTTGACGACGGACACATAAACGCACCCTGGGGATCATCAATCGTGGTAATAGCTCTAGGACCCCCAAAACAGTGAGGAATTTTCCATGAAAGAACCCAGAATCGAACAAAACTAGGATTGCTGGCGTATGACGCGTAAACGCACCCCAGCGTACGTCAATCATGGAAATCACTCATGGACCCCAAAACAATGAGTAATAGTCCATGAAACGGGGCAGAATCGGCCAAAACTGCGATTTTGGATGACCGACATGTAAGCGCACCTTGGGGTTCGACAACCATGGAAATCGCTTTGGGACCCCAAAACAGTGAGTAATAGTCCACGAAACGGGCCAGAATCGGCCAAAATTGCGAGTGTTGACGACCAACACATAAACGCACCCTAGGAATCATCAATCGTGGAAATAGCTCTGGGACACAAAAATGGTGAGTAATAGTCCATGAAAGAGCCCAAAATAAAAAATAACTAGGATTGCTAGCGAACGACAGGTAAACGCACCCCAGGGTATGTCAACCGTGGAAATCACACCGGGACCCCAAAACAATGACTAATAGTCCAAAAAACGGCTAGAATCGGCCAAAACTACGATTGTTGATAACTGACACCTTGGGTTTCAACAACCATGGAAATTGCTTTGGGACCCCAAAACGGTGAGTAACTGTCCACGAAACGGGTCAGAATCGACAAAAACTGCAGGTGTTAATGACCGAGACATAAACGCACCCCGGGGTTCGTTAATCATGGAAATCACTCCTCGACCCCAAAACAATGACCGACACATAAGCGCACCTTGGGGTTCAACAACTAGGGAAATTACTTCGGGACCCCAAAACTGTAAGTAATAGTCCATGAAATGGGTCAGAATTGGCCAAACTGTGAGTGTTGACGAAGGACACATAAACGCACCCCTACGATCGTCAACCGTGGAAATCGCTCTGGCACCCCAAAACGATGAGTAACAGTGCTCGAAACGGACCAGAATTGGCCAAAATTGTGAGTGTTGATGACTGACATGTCAACGCAACCCGGGGTTCGTTAATCATGGAAATCACTTCGGGACCCCAAAATAGTGAGTAATAGTCCACGAAACGGCCCAGGATCGTCCAAAACTGTGAGTGTTGATGACCGACACGTAAACGAACCCCGGGGTTCGTTAATCATGGAAATCACCCCGGGACCCCAAAACTGTGAGTAATAGTCCACGAAACGGGTCAGAATCGGCCAAAACTGCGAGTGTTGATGACCGACATGTAAGCGCACCTTGGGGTTCAACAACTATGCAAATCGCTTTAGGACCCCACAACGGTGAGTAATAGTCCACGAAACGGGTTAGAATTGGCTAAAACTGTGAGTGTTGATGACGGACACGTAAACGCACCCCTAGGATTGTCAAACGTGAAAATCACTCTAGGACCCTAAAATGGTGAGTAATAGTACTCGAAAAGGACCAGAATCGGCCAAAATTGTGAGTGTTGATGACCGACATGTAAACGCACCCCAGCGTTCGTCAACCGTGGAAATCACTTCGGGACCCCAAAACAGTGAGTAATAGTCAACAAGACAGCCCAAGATCGTCCAAAACTGTCAATGTTGATGACCGACACGTAAACACACCCCGGGGTTCGTTAATCGTGGAAATTACCCCGGGGCCCCAAAACAGTGAGTAATAGTCCACGAAACGGGCCAGAATCGGCTAAAACTGTTAGTGTTGATGAGTGACACGTAAGTGCACCTTGCGGTTCAACAAGTATGGAAATCGCTTCGTGACCCCAAAATGGTGAGTAATAGTCCATGAAACAGGGCAGAATCGGCCAAAACTGCGACTGTTGATGACTCACACATAAACGCACCCTAGGGATTGTCAACTGCAGAAATCGGCAGGACCACAAAGTAGTGAGTAATAGTCCACGAAACGGGCCAGAATCGGCCAAAATTGCGAGTGTTGATGACCAACACATAAGCGCACCTTGGGTTCAACAACTATGTAAATCGCTTCGGGACCCAAAAACGGTGAGTAATAGTCCATGAAACGGGCCAGAATCGGCCAAAATTGGAAGTGTTGACGACAGACACATAAACGCACCCTGGAGATCGTCAATCGTGGAAATAGCTATAGGACCCCCAAAACGGCGAGGAATTGTCCACGAAAGAGCCCAGAATCGGGCAAAATTGTTAGTGTTGATGGTCGACATGTAAACGCAACCCCGGCATTCGTTAATCGTGAAAATCACCCTGGGACCCCAAAACAGTGAGTAATAGTCCATGTGATGGCCAAGAATCGGCCAGAACTGTGAGTGTTGATGACAGACATGTAAAGAACCCTGGGGTTCGTTAATCGTGGAAATCACTCCGGGACCCCAAAATAGTAAGTAATAGTCCATGAAATGGGCAAGAATCGGCCAAAACTTTGAGTGTTGATGACTGACACGTAAGCGCAACTTGGGGTTCAAAAACTATGAAAATCGTTTCGGGACCCCAAAACGGTAAGTAATAGTCCATGAAACGGGTCAGAATTGGCCAAAACTGTGAGTGTTGATGATGAACACGTAAACGCACCTCGAGGGTCGTCAATGGTGGAAATCGCTCTGGCACCCCAAAACAATGAGTCGGCCAAAATTGTGAGTGTTGATGACAGACACGTAAACGCACCCCGGGTTTGTTAATCGTGGAAATCACTCCGGGACCCCAAAAGAGTGAGTAATGGTTTCTGAAACGGGCCAGAATCGGCCAAAACTGTGAGTGTTGATGACCGACACGTAAACGCACCCCGGGGTTCATTAATCGTGGAAATCAATACGGGACCCCAAAACAGCGAGTAATAGTCCATGAAACGGGCCAGAATCGGCTAAAACTGCGAGTGTTGATGACCAACATGTAAGCGCACCTTGGGGTTCAGCAACTATGGAAATCTCTTCAGGACCCCACAACGGTGAGTAATGGTCCACGAAACGTGTCAGAATTGGCCAAATATTTGAGTGTTGAGGACGGACACGTAAACGCACCCCTAGGATCGTCAAACATGGAAATCGCTCTAGGACCCCAAAACAGTGAGTAATATTGCATGAAATGGACCAGAATCCGCCGAAATTGTGAATGTTGATGAGCGACACGTAAACGCACCTCGGGGTTCGTGAATCGTAGAATCACTTCGGGACCCAAAACTGAGTAATAGTCCAGGAAACGGGCCAAAATCGGCCTAAGCTGCGATTGTTGATAACCGACATGTAAGTGCACCTTGGGGTTCGACAACCATGAAAATCACTTTGGGGCCCCAAAACAGTGAGTAATAGTCCATGAAACGGGCCAGAATCAGACAAAACTGCGAGTGTTGACGATCGACACATAAACGCACCTCGAGGATCGTCAGTCATCGAAATAGCTCTGGGGCCCCAAAATGGTGAGTAATAGTCCACGAAAGAGCCCAGAATCGAAAATAACTAGGATTGCTGGCGAACGACAGGTAAACGCACCCCGAGGTACGTGAACCGCGAAAATCACACGGGGACCCCAAAATAATGACTAATAGTCCAGGAAACAGCCAGAATCGGCCAAAATTGTGATTGTTGATGACCGACACCTTGGGATTCAACAACCTTGGAAGTCGCTTTGGGACCCCAAAACGGTGAGTAATTGTCCAAAAAACGGGTCAGAATCGACAAAAGCCGCGAGTGTTAATGACCGAGACGAAACGCACCCCGGGGTTCGTTAATCATGGAAATCACTCCTCGACCCCAAAACAATGAGTAATAGTCCATGAAACAGGGCAGAATCAGCCAAAACTGCGATTGTTGATGACCGATACGTAAGTGCATCTTGGGGTTCAACATCCATGGAAATCGCTTTGGGACCCCAAAACTGTGAGTAATAGTCCACGAAACAGGCCAGAATCGGCCAAAATTGTGAGTGTTAACGACGGACACGTAAACGCACCCCGGGGTTCCTTAATCGTGGAAATCACTCCGAGACCCCAAAACAGTGAGTAATAGTCCATGAAACTGCCAGAATCGTCCAAAAATGTGAGTGTTAATGACCGACACGTAAACGCACCCCGGGGTTCGTTAATCATGGAAACACCCCGGGACCCCAAAGTAGTGAGTAATAGTCCACGTAACGGGCCAGAATCGGCCAAAACTGTGATTGTTGATGACCGACATGTAAGTGTACCTTGCGGCTCAACAACTATGGAAATCGCTTCGGGACCCCAAAACGGTGAGTAATAGTCCACGAAATGGGTTGGAATTGGCTAAACTATGCATGTTGACGAAGGACACGTAAACGCACCCCGGGGATCGTCAAACATGGAAATCGCTCTAGCACCCCAAAAAAATGAGTAATAGTACTCGAAAAGCACCAGAATTGGCCAAAATTGTGAGTGTTGATGACCGACATGTAAACGCACCCCGGGGTTCGTCAACCGTAAAAATCACTTCGGGACCCCAAAACAATGAGTAATAGTCCATGAAACGGCCAAGTATTGTCCAAAACTGTGAGTGTTAATGACCGACACGTAAAGGCACCCTGGGGTTCGTTAATCGTGGAAATCACCCCGGGACCCCATAACAGTGAGTAATAGTCCATGAAACGGGCCAGAATCGGCCAAAACTGTGAGTGTTGATGACCGACACGTAAGCGCACCTTGCGATTCAACAACTATGGAAATAGCTTCGGGACCCCAAAACGGTGAGTAATAGTCCACGAAACACGGTAGCATCGGCCAAAACTATGACTGTTGATGACTCACACATAAACGCACCCTAGGGATCGTCAATCGCAGAAATCACAAGGACCCCATAATAGTGAGTAATAGTCCATGAAACGGGCTAGAATCGGCAAAAATTGCGAGTGTTGATGACCGACACATAAGCGCACCTTGCGGTTCAACAACTATGGAAATCGCTTCGGGACCCCAAAACGGCGAGTAATAGTCCACGAAACAGGGTAGAATCGGCCAGAACTGTGACTGTTGATGACTCACACATAAACGCACCCCAGGGATCGTCAATCGGGGGAATCAATAGGACCCCAAAATAGTGAGTAATAGTCCATGAAATGGGCCAGAATCGGCAAAAAAATGAGAGTGTTGATGAGCGACACATAAGCGCACCTTGGGGTTCAACAACTATGGAAATCGCTTCGGGACCCCAAAACGGTTAGTAATAGTCCATGAAACGGGCCAGAATCGGGCAAAATTGCGAGTGTTGACGACCGATACATAAACGCACCCTGGAGATCGTCAATCATGGAAATAGCTCTGGGACCCCCAAAACGGTGAAGAATAGTCCAGGAAAGAGCCCAGAATCGGGCAAAATTGTGAGTGTTGATAGCCGACATGTAAACGCACCCCGGCGTTCGTTAATCGTGAAAATCACCCTGGGACCCCAAAATAGTGAGTAATAGTCCATGAGATGGCCCAGAATCGGCCGGAACTGTGAGTGTTGATGACCGACATGTAAAGAACCCTGGGGTTCGTTAATCGTGGAAATCACTTCGGGACCCCAAAATAGTAAGTAATAGTCCACGAAATGGGCAAGAATCAGCCAAAACTTTGAGGGTTGATGACCGACACGTCAGCGCAACTTGGGGTTCAAAAACTATGAAAATCGTTTGGGGACCCCAAAACGGTAAGTAATAGTCCACGAAACGGGTCAGAATTGGCCAAAACTGTGAGTGTTGATGACGAACACGTAAACGCATCCCGAGGGTCGTCAATGGTGGAAATCGCTCTGGTACCCCAAAACAATGAGTAATAGTGCTCGAAACGGATGAAAATTGGCCAAAATTGTGAGTGTTGATGACAGGCACGTAAACGCAGCCCGGGGTTTGTTAATCGTGGAAATCACTCCGGGACCCCAAAAGAGTGAGTAATAGTCACTCAAACGGGCCAGAATCGGCCAAAACTGTGAGTGTTGATGACCGACACGTAAACGCATCCCGGGGTTCATTAATCATGGAAATCAATCCGGGACCCCAAAACAGCGAGTAATAGTCCACGAAACGGGCCAGAATCGGCCAAAACTGCGAGTGTTGATGAGCAACATGTAAGCGCACCTTGGGGTTCAACAACAATGGAAATCGCTTCAGGACCACTCAACGGTGAGTAATAGTCCACGAAACGGGTCAGAATTGGCCAAAACTTTGAGTGTTGAGGACGGACACGTAAACGCACCCCTAGGATCGTCAAACATGGAAATCGCTCTGGGACCCCAAAATGGTGAGTAATAGTGCATCAAATGGACCAGAATCGGCCGAAATTGTGAATGTTGATGACCGACACGTAAATGCACCTCGGGGTTCGTCAATCGTAGGATCACTCCGGAACCCAAAACTGGGTAATAGTCCAAGAAACGGGCCAGAATCGGCCTAAACTGTGATTGTTGATGACCGACACGTAAGCGCACCTTGGGTTCGACAACCATGGAAATCACTTTGGGGCCCCAAAACAGTGAATAATAATCCATGAAACGGGCCAGAATCGGACAATATTGCGAGTGTTGACGATCGAGACACAAACGCACCCTGAGGATCGTTAGTCATGGAAATAGCTCTGGGGCCCCAAAATGGTGAGTAATAGTCCATGAAAAAGCCCAGAATCGAAAATAACTAGGATTGCTGGCTCTGGGACCCCAAAACAATGAGTAATAGTCCAAGAAACGGCTAGAATCGTCCAAAACTGCGATTATTGATGACCGACACGTAAGCGCACCTTGGGGTTCAACAACCATGGAAATCGCTTTGGGACCCCAAAATGGTGAGTAATTGTCCATGAAACCGGTCAGAATCGACAAAAACAACGAGTGTTAATGACCGAGACATAAACGCACCCCGGGGTTCATTAATCATGGAAATCACTCCTCGACCCCAAAACAAGGAGTAATAGTCCATGAAACAGGGCAGAATCGGCCAAAACTGTGATTGTTGATGACCGACACGTAAGCGCACCTTGGGGTTCAACATCCATGGAAATCGCTTTGGGGCCCCAAAATGGTAAGTAATAGTACACGAAACGGGTCAGAATCGGCCAAAACTGCGATTGTTGATGACCGACACGTAAGCGCACATTTTGTTCAACAACCATAGAAATCGCTTTGGGACCCCGAAATGGTGAGTAATAGTCCACGAAATGGACCAGAATCGGCCAAAATTGCGAGTGTTGACGACAGACACGTAAACGCACCCTGGGTTCGTTAATCGTGTAAATCACTCCGGGACCCCAAAACAGTGAGTAATAGTCCACGAAACAGCCCAGAATCGTCCAAAACTAGGAGTGTTGATGATCGACACATAAACGCACCACGGGATTCCTTAATCATGGAAATCACCCCGGGACCCCAAAACTGTGAGTGTTGATGACTGACACGTAAGCGCACCTTGCGGTTCATCAATTATGGAAATCGCTTCGGGACCCCAAAGCGGTGAGTAATAGTCCATGAAACGGGTCAGAATTGGCCAAACTGTGCGTGTTAACGAACGACACGTCAACGCACCCCGGGGATTGTCAAACGTGGAAATCCCTCTGGCACCCCAAAACGATGAGTCATAGTGCTTGAAAAGGACCATAATCAGCCAAAATTGTGGGTGTCGATGACCGACATGTAAATGCACCCCAGGGTTCGTCAACCGTGGAAATCACTTCGGGACCCCAAAACAGTGAGTAATAGCCCAGAAAATAGGCCAGAATCGGCCAAAATTGCGTGTGTTGACGACGGACACATAAACGCACCCTGGGGATCATCAATCGTGGTAATAGCTCTGGGACCCCCAAAACAGTGAGGAATTTTCCATGAAAGAACCCAGAATCGAACAAAACTAGGATTGCTGGCGTATGACACGTAAACGCACCCCAGCGTACGTCAATCATGGAAATCACTCCTGGACCCCAAAACAATGAGTAATAGTCCATGAAACGGGGCAGAATCGGCCAAAACTGCGATTTTGGATGACCGACATGTAAGCGCACCTTGGGGTTCGACAACCATGGAAATCGCTTTGGGACCCCAAAACAGTGAGTAATAGTCCACGAAACGGGCCAGAATCGGCCAAAATTGCGAGTGTTGACGACCAACACATAAACGCACCCTAGGAATCATCAATCGTGGAAATAGCTCTGGGACACAAAAATGGTGAGTAATAGTCCATGAAAGAGCCCAAAATAAAAAATAACTAGGATTGCTGGCGAACGACACGTAAACGCACCCCGGGGTATGTCAACCGTGGAAATCACACCGGGACCCCAAAACAATGACTAATAGTCCAAAAAACGGCTAGAATCGGCCAAAACTACGATTGTTGATAACCGACACCTTGGGTTTCAACAACCATGGAAATTTCTTTCGGACCCCAAAACGGTGAGTAACTGTCCACGAAACGGGTCAGAATCGACAAAAACTGCGAGTGTTAATGACCGAGACGTAAACGCACCCCGGGGTTCGTTAATCATGGAAATCACTCCTCGACCCCAAAACAATGAGTAATAGTCCATGAAACAGGGCAGAATCGGCCAAAACTGTGATTGTTGATGACCGACACGTAAGCGCACCTTGGGGTTCAACATCCATGGAAATCGCTTTGAGGCCCCAAAATGGTAAGTAATAGTACACGAAACGGGTCAGAATCGGCCAAAACTGCGATTGTTGATGACCGACACGTAAGCGCACATTTTGGTTCAACAACCATGGAAATCGCTTTGGGACCCCAAAATGGTGAGTAATAGTCCACGAAATGGACCAGAATCGGCCAAAATTGCGAGTGTTGACGACAGACACGTAAACGCACCCTGGGTTCGTTAATCGTGTAAATCACTCCGGGACCCCAAAACAGTGAGTAATAGTCCACGAAACAGCCCAGAATCGTCCAAAACTAGGAGTGCTGATGATCGACACGTAAACGCACCACGGGATTCCTTAATCATGGAAATCACCCCGGGACCCCAAAACTGTGAGTGTTGATGACTGACACGTAAGCGCACCTTGCGGTTCATCAATTATGGAAATCGCTTCGGGACCCCAAAGCGGTGAGTAATAGTCCATGAAACGGGTCAGAATTGGCCAAACTGTGCGTGTTAACGAACGACACGTCAACGCACCCCGGGGATCGTCAAACGTGGAAATCCCTCTGGCACCCCAAAACGATGAGTCATAGTGCTTGAAAAGGACCATAATCAGCCAAAATTGTGGGTGTCGATGACCGACATGTAAATGCACCCCAGGGTTCGTCAACCGTGGAAATCACTTCGGGACCCCAAAACAGTGAGTAATAGCCCAGAAAATAGGCCAGAATCGGCCAAAATTGCGAGTGTTGACGACGGACACATAAACGCACCCTGGGGATCATCAATCGTGGTAATAGCTCTGGGACCCCCAAAACAGTGAGGAATTTTCCATGAAAGAACCCAGAATCGAAGAAAACTAGGATTGCTGGCGTATGACGCGTAAACGCACCCCAGCGTACGTCAATCATGGAAATCACTCCTGGACCCCAAAACAATGAGTAATAGTCCATGAAACGGGGCAGAATCGGCCAAAACTGCGATTTTGGATGACCGACATGTAAGCGCACCTTGGGGTTCGACAACCATGGAAATCGCTTTGGGACCCCAAAACAGTGAGTAATAGTCCACGAAACGGGCCAGAATCGGCCAAAATTGCGAGTGTTGACGACCAACACATAAACGCACCCTAGGAATCATCAATCGTGGAAATAGCTTTGGGACACAAAAATGGTGAGTAATAGTCCATGAAAGAGCCCAAAATAAAAAATAACTAGGATTGCTAGCGAACGACAGGTAAACGCACCCCGGGGTATGTCAACCGTGGAAATCACACCGGGACCCCAAAACAATGACTAATAGTCCAAAAAACGGCTAGAATCGGCCAAAACTACGATTGTTGATAACTGACACCTTGGGTTTCAACAACCATGGAAATTGCTTTGGGACCCCAAAACGGTGAGTAACTGTCCACGAAACGGGTCAGAATCGACAAAAACTGCAGGTGTTAATGACCGAGACATAAACGCACCCCGGGGTTCGTTAATCATGGAAATCACTCCTCGACCCCAAAACAATGAGTAATAGTCCATGAAACAGGGCAGAATCGGCCAAAACTATGATTGTTGATGACCGACACATAAGCGCACCTTGGGGTTCAACAACTAGGGAAATTACTTCGGGACCCCAAAACTGTAAGTAATAGTCCATGAAACGGGTCAGAATTGGCCAAACTGTGAGTGTTTACGAAGGACACATAAACGCACCCCTACGATCGTCAACCGTGGAAATCGCTCTGGCACCCCAAAACAATGAGTAACAGTGCTCGAAACGGACCAGAATTGGCCAAAATTGTGAGTGTTGATGACTGACATGTCAACGCAACCCGGGGTTCGTTAATCATGGAAATCACTTCGGGACCCCAAAATAGTGAGTAATAGTCCACGAAACGGCCCAGGATCGTCCAAAACTGTGAGTGTTGATGACCGACACGTAAACGAAC
>NC_057804.1:673239539-673240040 GCF_018294505.1 Triticum aestivum
CGAGTGTTGATGACCGACATGTAAGCGCACCTTGGGGTTCAACAACTATGCAAATCGCTTTAGGACCCCACAACGGTGAGTAATAGTCCACGAAACGGGTTAGAATTGGCTAAAACTGTGAGTGTTGATGACGGACACGTAAACGCACCCCTAGGATTGTCAAACGTGAAAATCACTCTAGGACCCTAAAACGGTGAGTAATAGTACTCGAAAAGGACCAGAATCGGCCAAAATTGTGAGTGTTGGTGACCGACATGTAAACGCACCCCAGCGTTCGTCAACCGTGGAAATCACTTCGGGACCCCAAAATAGTGAGTAATAGTCAACAAGACAGCCCAAGATCGTCCAAAACTGTCAATGTTGATGACCGACACGTAAACACACCCCGGGGTTCGTTAATCGTGGAAATTACCCCGGGGCCCCAAAACAGTGAGTAATAGTCCACGAAACGGGCCAGAATCGGCTAAAACTGTTAGTGTTGATGAGTGACACGTAAGTGCA
>NC_057804.1:673240286-673243220 GCF_018294505.1 Triticum aestivum
ATCGGCCAAAACTGCGACTGTTGATGACTCACACATAAACGCACCCTAGGGATTGTCAACTGCAGAAATCGGCAGGACCACAAAGTAGTGAGTAATAGTCCACGAAACGGGCCAGAATCGGCCAAAATTGCGAGTGTTGATGACCAACACATAAGCGCACCTTGGGTTCAACAACTATGTAAATCGCTTCGTGACCCCAAAACGGTGAGTAATAGTCCATGAAACGGGCCAGAATCGGCCAAAATTGGAAGTGTTGACGACAGACACATAAACGCACCCTGGAGATCGTCAATCATGGAAATAGCTATAGGACCCCCAAAACGGCGAGGAATTGTCCACGAAAGAGCCCAGAATCGGGAAAAATTGTTAGTGCTGATGGTCGACATGTAAACGCAACCCCGGCATTCGTTAATCGTGAAAATCACCCTGGGACCCCAAAACAGTGAGTAATAGTCCATGTGATGGCCAAGAATCGGCCAGAACTGTGAGTGTTGATGACAGACATGTAAAGAACCCTGGGGTTCGTTAATCGTGGAAATCACTCCGGGACCCCAAAATAGTAAGTAATAGTCCATGAAATGGGCAAGAATCGGCCAAAACTTTGAGTGTTGATGACCGACACGTAAGCGCAACTTGGGGTTCAAAAACTATGAAAATCGTTTCGGGACCCCAAAACGGTAAGTAATAGTCCATGAAACGGGTCAGAATTGGCCAAAACTGTGAGTGTTGATGATGAACATGTAAACGCACCTCGAGGGTCGTCAATGGTGGAAATCGCTCTGGCACCCCAAAATAATGAGTCGGCCAAAATTGTGAGTGTTGATGACAGACACGTAAACGCACCCCGGGTTTGTTAATCGTGGAAATCACTCCGGGACCCCAAAACAGTGAGTAATGGTTTCTGAAACGGGCCAGAATCGGCCAAAACTGTGAGTGTTGATGACCGACACGTAAACGCACCCCGGGGTTCATTAATCGTGGAAATCAATCCGGGACCCCAAAACAGCGAGTAATAGTCCATGAAACGGGCCAGAATCGGCTAAAACTGCGAGTGTTGATGACCAACATGTAAGCGCACCTTGGGGTTCAACAACTATGGAAATCGCTTCAGGACCCCACAACGGTGAGAATTGGCCAAATATTTGAGTGTTGAGGACGGACACGTAAACGCACCCCTAGGATCGTCAAACATGGAAATCGCTCTAGGACCCCAAAACAGTGAGTAATATTGCATGAAATGGACCAGAATCCGCCGAAATTGTGAATGTTGATGAGCGACACGTAAACGCACCTCGGGGTTCGTGAATCGTAGAATCACTTCGGGACCCAAAACTGAGTAATAGTCCAGGAAACGGGCCAGAATCGGCCTAAGCTGCGATTGTTGATAACCGACACGTAAGCGCACCTTGGGGTTCGACAACCATGGAAATCACTTTGGGGCCCCAAAACAGTGAGTAATAGTCCATGAAACGGGCCAGAATCAGACAAAACTCGAGGATCGAAACATAAACGCACCTCGAGGATCGTCAGTCATCGAAATAGCTCTGGGGCCCCAAAATGGTGAGTAATAGTCCACGAAAGAGCCCAGAATCGAAAATAACTAGGATTGCTGGCGAACGACAGGTAAACGCACCCCGAGGTACGTCAACCGCGAAAATCACACGGGGACCCCAAAATAATGACTAATAGTCCAGGAAACAGCCAGAATCGGCCAAAATTGTGATTGTTGATGACCGACACCTTGGGATTCAACAACCTTGGAAGTCGCTTTGGGACCCCAAAACGGTGAGTAATTGTCCAAAAAACGGGTCAGAATCGACAAAAGCCGCGAGTGTTAATGACCGAGACGAAACGCACCCCGGGGTTCGTTAATCATGGAAATCACTCCTCGACCCCAAAACAATGAGTAATAGTCCATGAAACAGGGCAGAATTAGCCAAAACTGCGATTGTTGATGACCGATACGTAAGTGCATCTTGGGGTTCAACATCCATGGAAATCGCTTTGGGACCCCAAAACGGTGAGTAATAGTCCACGAAACAGGCCAGAATCGGCCAAAATTGTGAGTGTTAACGACGGACACGTAAACGCACCCCGGGGTTCGTTAATCGTGGAAATCACTCCGAGACCCCAAAACAGTGAGTAATAGTCCATGAAACTGCCAGAATCGTCCAAAAATGTGAGTGTTAATGACCGACACGTAAACGCACCCCGGGGTTCGTTAATCATGGAAACACCCCGGGACCCCAAAGTAGTGAGTAATAGTCCACGTAACGGGCCAGAATCGGCCAAAACTGTGATTGTTGATGAACGACATGTAAGTGTACCTTGCGGCTCAACAACTATGGAAATCGCTTCGGGACCCCAAAACGGTGAGTAATAGTCCACGAAATGGGTTGGAATTGGCCAAACTATGCATGTTGACGAAGGTCACGTAAACGCACACCGGGGATCGTCAAACATGGAAATCGCTCTAGCACCCCAAAAAAATGAGTAATAGTACTCGAAAAGGACCAGAATTGGCCAAAATTGTGAGTGTTGATGACCGACATGTAAACGCACCCCGGGGTTCGTCAACCGTGGAAATCACTTCGGGACCCCAAAACAATGAGTAATAGTCCACGAAACGGCCAAGTATCGTCCAAAACTGTGAGTGTTAATGACCGACACGTAAAGGCACCCTGGGGTTCGTTAATCGTGGAAATCACCCCGGGACCCCATAACAGTGAGTAATAGTCCATGAAACGGGCCAGAATCGGCCAAAACTGTGAGTGTTGATGACCGACACGTAAGCACACCTTGCGATTCAACAACTATGGAAATAGCTTCGGGACCCCAAAACGGTGAGTAATAGTCCACGAAACACGGTAGCATCGGCCAAAACTATGACTGTTGATGACTCACACATAAACGCACCCTAGGGATCGTCAATCG
>NC_057804.1:673243230-673244346 GCF_018294505.1 Triticum aestivum
AAACGGGCCAGAATCGGCCAAAACTGTGAGTGTTGATGACCGACACGTAAACGCATCCCGGGGTTCATTAATCATGGAAATCAATCCGGGACCCCAAAACAGCGAGTAATAGTCCACGAAACGGGCCAGAATCGGCCAAAACTGCGAGTGTTGATGAGCAACATGTAAGCGCACCTTGGGGTTCAACAACAATGGAAATCGCTTCAGGACCACTCAACGGTGAGTAATAGTCCACGAAACGGGTCAGAATTGGCCAAAACTTTGAGTGTTGAGGACGGACACGTAAACGCACCCCTAGGATCGTCAAACATGGAAATCGCTCTGGGACCCCAAAATGGTGAGTAATAGTGCATGAAATGGACCAGAATCGGCCGAAATTGTGAATGTTGATGACCGACACGTAAATGCACCTCGGGGTTCGTCAATCGTAGGATCACTCCGGAACCCAAAACTGGGTAATAGTCCAAGAAACGGGCCAGAATCGGCCTAAACTGTGATTGTCGATGACCGACACGTAAGCGCACCTTGGGTTCGACAACCATGGAAATCACTTTGGGGCCCCAAAACAGTGAATAATAGTCCATGAAACGGGCCAGAATCGGACAATATTGCGAGTGTTGACGATCGAGACACAAACGCACCCTGAGGATCGTTAGTCATGGAAATAGCTCTGGGGCCCCAAAATGGTGAGTAATAGTCCATGAAAAAGCCCCAGAATCGAAAATAACTAGGATTGCTGGCGAACGACAGGTAAACGCACCCCGAGGTACGTGAACCGCGAAAATCACACGGGGACCCCAAAATAATGACTAATAGTCCAGGAAACAGCCAGAATCGGCCAAAATTGTGATTGTTGATGACCGACACCTTGGGATTCAACAACCTTGGAAGTCGCTTTGGGACCCCAAAACGGTGAGTAATTGTCCAAAAAACGGGTCAGAATCGACAAAAGCCGCGAGTGTTAATGACCGAGACGAAACGCACCCCGGGGTTCGTTAATCATGGAAATCACTCCTCGACCCCAAAACAATGAGTAATAGTCCATGAAACAGGGCAGAATTAGCCAAAACTGCGATTGTTGATGACCGATACGTAAGTGCATCTTGGGGTTCAACA
>NC_057804.1:673244356-673246403 GCF_018294505.1 Triticum aestivum
ATCGGCCAGAACTGTGACTGTTGATGACTCACACATAAACGCACCCCAGGGATCGTCAATCGGGGGAATCAATAGGACCCCAAAATAGTGAGTAATAGTCCATGAAATGGGCCAGAATCGGCAAAAAAATGAGAGTGTTGATGAGCGACACATAAGCGCACCTTGGGGTTCAACAACTATGGAAATCGCTTCGGGACCCCAAAACGGTTAGTAATAGTCCATGAAACGGGCCAGAATCGGGCAAAATTGCGAGTGTTGACGACCGATACATAAACGCACCCTGGAGATCGTCAATCATGGAAATAGCTCTGGGACCCCCAAAACGGTGAAGAATAGTCCAGGAAAGAGCCCAGAATCGGGCAAAATTGTGAGTGTTGATAGCCGACATGTAAACGCACCCCGGCGTTCGTTAATCGTGAAAATCACCCTGGGACCCCAAAATAGTGAGTAATAGTCCATGAGATGGCCCAGAATCGGCCGGAACTGTGAGTGTTGATGACCGACATGTAAAGAACCCTGGGGTTCGTTAATCGTGGAAATCACTCCGGGACCCCAAAATAGTAAGTAATAGTCCACGAAATGGGCAAGAATCAGCCAAAACTTTGAGGGTTGATGACCGACACGTCAGCGCAACTTGGGGTTCAAAAACTATGAAAATCGTTTGGGGACCCCAAAACGGTAAGTAATAGTCCACGAAACGGGTCAGAATTGGCCAAAACTGTGAGTGTTGATGACGAACACGTAAACGCACCCCGAGGGCCGTCAATGGTGGAAATCGCTCTGGTACCCCAAAACAATGAGTAATAGTGCTCGAAACGGATGAAAATTGGCCAAAATTGTGAGTGTTGATGACAGGCACGTAAACGCAGCCCGGGGTTTGTTAATCGTGGAAATCACTCCGGGACCCCAAAAGAGTGAGTAATAGTCACTGAAACGGGCCAGAATCGGCCAAAACTGTGAGTGTTGATGACCGACACGTAAACGCATCCCGGGGTTCATTAATCATGGAAATCAATCCGGGACCCCAAAACAGCGAGTAATAGTCCACGAAACGGGCCAGAATCGGCCAAAACTGCGAGTGTTGATGAGCAACATGTAAGCGCACCTTGGGGTTCAACAACAATGGAAATCGCTTCAGGACCACTCAACGGTGAGTAATAGTCCACGAAACGGGTCAGAATTGGCCAAAACTTTGAGTGTTGAGGACGGACACGTAAACGCACCCCTAGGATCGTCAAACATGGAAATCGCTCTGGGACCCCAAAATGGTGAGTAATAGTGCATGAAATGGACCAGAATCGGCCGAAATTGTGAATGTTGATGACCGACACGTAAATGCACCTCGGGGTTCGTCAATCGTAGGATCACTCCGGAACCCAAAACTGGGTAATAGTCCAAGAAACGGGCCAGAATCGGCCTAAACTGTGATTGTCGATGACCGACACGTAAGCGCACCTTGGGTTCGACAACCATGGAAATCACTTTGGGGCCCCAAAACAGTGAATAATAGTCCATGAAACGGGCCAGAATCGGACAATATTGCGAGTGTTGACGATCGAGACACAAACGCACCCTGAGGATCGTTAGTCATGGAAATAGCTCTGGGGCCCCAAAATGGTGAGTAATAGTCCATGAAAAAGCCCCAGAATCGAAAATAACTAGGATTGCTGGCGAACGACAGGTAAACGCACCCCGAGGTACGTGAACCGCGAAAATCACACGGGGACCCCAAAATAATGACTAATAGTCCAGGAAACAGCCAGAATCGGCCAAAATTGTGATTGTTGATGACCGACACCTTGGGATTCAACAACCTTGGAAGTCGCTTTGGGACCCCAAAACGGTGAGTAATTGTCCAAAAAACGGGTCAGAATCGACAAAAGCCGCGAGTGTTAATGACCGAGACGAAACGCACCCCGGGGTTCGTTAATCATGGAAATCACTCCTCGACCCCAAAACAATGAGTAATAGTCCATGAAACAGGGCAGAATTAGCCAAAACTGCGATTGTTGATGACCGATACGTAAGTGCATCTTGGGGTTCAACA
>NC_057804.1:673246413-673246957 GCF_018294505.1 Triticum aestivum
ATCGGCCAGAACTGTGACTGTTGATGACTCACACATAAACGCACCCCAGGGATCGTCAATCGGGGGAATCAATAGGACCCCAAAATAGTGAGTAATAGTCCATGAAATGGGCCAGAATCGGCAAAAAAATGAGAGTGTTGATGAGCGACACATAAGCGCACCTTGGGGTTCAACAACTATGGAAATCGCTTCGGGACCCCAAAACGGTTAGTAATAGTCCATGAAACGGGCCAGAATCGGGCAAAATTGCGAGTGTTGACGACCGATACATAAACGCACCCTGGAGATCGTCAATCATGGAAATAGCTCTGGGACCCCCAAAACGGTGAAGAATAGTCCAGGAAAGAGCCCAGAATCGGGCAAAATTGTGAGTGTTGATAGCCGACATGTAAACGCACCCCGGCGTTCGTTAATCGTGAAAATCACCCTGGGACCCCAAAATAGTGAGTAATAGTCCATGAGATGGCCCAGAATCGGCCGGAACTGTGAGTGTTGATGACCGACATGTAAAGAACCCTGGGGTTCGTTAATCGTGGAAATCACT
>NC_057804.1:673246967-673267363 GCF_018294505.1 Triticum aestivum
AAACGGGCCAGAATCGGCCAAAACTGTGAGTGTTGATGACCGACACGTAAACGCATCCCGGGGTTCATTAATCATGGAAATCAATCCGGGACCCCAAAACAGCGAGTAATAGTCCACGAAACGGGCCAGAATCGGCCAAAACTGCGAGTGTTGATGAGCAACATGTAAGCGCACCTTGGGGTTCAACAACAATGGAAATCGCTTCAGGACCACTCAACGGTGAGTAATAGTCCACGAAACGGGTCAGAATTGGCCAAAACTTTGAGTGTTGAGGACGGACACGTAAACGCACCCCTAGGATCGTCAAACATGGAAATCGCTCTGGGACCCCAAAATGGTGAGTAATAGTGCATGAAATGGACCAGAATCGGCCGAAATTGTGAATGTTGATGACCGACACGTAAATGCACCTCGGGGTTCGTCAATCGTAGGATCACTCCGGAACCCAAAACTGGGTAATAGTCCAAGAAACGGGCCAGAATCGGCCTAAACTGTGATTGTTGATGACCGACACGTAAGCGCACCTTGGGTTCGACAACCATGGAAATCACTTTGGGGCCCCAAAACAGTGAATAATAGTCCATGAAACGGGCCAGAATCGGACAATATTGCGAGTGTTGACGATCGAGACACAAACGCACCCTGAGGATCGTTAGTCATGGAAATAGCTCTGGGGCCCCAAAATGGTGAGTAATAGTCCATGAAAAAGCCCAGAATCGAAAATAACTAGGATTGCTGGCGAACGACAGGTAAACGCACCCAGGGGTACGTCAACCGCGGAAATCACACCGGGACCCCAAAACAATGACTAATAGTCCAAGAAACGGCGAGAATAGGCCAAAATTGTGATTGTTGATGACCGACACCTTGGGATTCAACAACCATGGAAATCACTTTGGGACCCCAAAACGATGAGTAATTGTCCACGAAACGGGTCAGAATCGACAAAAACCGCGAGTGTTAATGACCGAGACGAAACGCACCCCAGGGTTCATTAATCATGGAGATCACTCCTCGACCCCAAAACAATGAGTAATAGTCCATGAAACAGGGCAGAATCGGCCAAAACTGCGATTGTTGATGACCGACACGTAAGCGCATCTTGGGGTTCAGCATCCATGGAAATCACTTTGGGAACCCAAAACGGTGAGTAATAGTCCACGAAACAGACCAGAATCGGCCAAAATTGTGAGTGTTAACGACGGACAAGTAAACGCACTCCGGGCTTTGTTAATCATGGAAATCACTCAGGGACCCCAAAAGAGTGAGTAATAGTCACTGAAACGGGCCAGAATCGGCCAAAACTGTGAGTGTTGATGACCGACACATAAACGCACCCTGGGGTTCATTAATCGTGGAAATCAATCCGGGACCCCAAAACAGCGAGTAATAGTCCACGAAATGGGCTACAATCGGCCAAAACTGCGAGTGTTGATGACCAACATGTAAGCGCACCTTGGAGTTCAACAACTATGGAAATCGCTTCAGGACCCCACAACGGTGAGTAATGGTCCACGAGACGGGTCAGAATTGGCCAAATCTTTGAGTGTTGAGGACGGACACGTAAACGCACCCCTAGGTTCGTCAAACGTGGAAATCGCTCTGGGACCCCAAAACTGTGAGTAATAGTGCATGAAATGGACCAGAATCGGCCGAAATTGTGAATGTTGATGACCGACACATAAATGCACCTCGGGTTTTGTCAATCGTTGAATCACTCCGGGACCCAAAACTGAGTAATAGTCAAGGAAACGGGCCAGAATCTGCCTAAGCTGCGATTGTTGATGACCGACACGTAAGCGCACCTTGGGGTTCGACAACCATGGAAATCACTTTGGGGCCCCAAAACAGTTAGTAATAGTCCATGAAACGGGCCAGAATCGGACAAAATTGCGAGTGTTGACGATCGACACATAAACGCACCCCGAGGATCGTCAGTCATGGAAATAGCTCTGGGGCACCAAAATGGTGAGTAATAGTCCATGAAAAAGCCCAGAATCGAAAATAACTAGGATTGCTGGCGAACGACAGGTAAACGCACCCAGGGGTACGTCAACCGCGGAAATCACACCGGGACCCCAAAACAATGACTAATAGTCGAAGAAACGGCGAGAATAGGCCAAAATTGTGATTGTTGATGACCGACACCTTGGGATTCAACAACCATGGAAATCGCTTTGGGACCCCAAAACGGTGAGTAATTATCCATGAAACGGGTCAGAATCGCCAAAAACCGCGAGTGTTAATGACCGAGACGAAACGCACCCCGGGGTTCGTTAATCATGGAAGTCACTCCTCGACCCCAAAACAATGAGTAATAGTCCATGAAACAGGGCAGAATAGGCCAAAACTGCGATTGTTGATGACTGACACGTAAGCGCATCTTGGGGTTCCACATCCATGGAAATCACCTTGGGACCCCAAAACGGTGAGTAATAGTCCACGAAACAGGCCAGAATCGGCCAAAATTGTGAGTGTTAACGACGGACACGTAAACGCACCCTGGGGTTCGTTAATCGTGGAAATTACTCCGAGACCCCAAAACAGTGACTAATAGTCCATGAAACGGCCCAGAATCCTCCAAAATTGTGAGTGTTGATGACCGACATGTAAACGCACCCCGCGGTTCGTTAATCATGGAAACACCCCGGGACCCCAAAGTAGTGAGTAATAGTCCACGAAACGGGCCAGAATCGGCCAAAACTGTGAGTGTTGATGACCGACACGTAAGCGAACCTTGCGGTTGAACAACTATGGAAATCGCTTCGGGACCCCAAAACGTTGAGTAATAGTCCATGAAATGGGTCGGAATTGGCCAAACTATGCATGTTGACGAAGGACACGTAAACGCACCCCGGGGATCGTCAAACATGGAAATTGCTCTGGCACCCCAAAACAATGAGTAATAGTACTCGAAAAGGACCAGAATTGGCCAAAATTGTGAGTGTTGATGACCGACATGTAAACGCACCCCAGGGTTCGTCAACCGTGGAAATCACTTCGGGACCCCAAAACAATGAGTAATAGTCCATGAAACGGCCCAGTATCGTCCAAAACTATGAGTGTTAATGACCGACACGTAAAGGCACCCCGGGGTTCGTTAATCGTGGAAATCACCCCGGGACCCCATAATAATGAGTAATAGTCTACCGAACGGGCCAGAATCGGCCAAAACTGTGAGTGTTGATGACTGACACGTAAGCGCACCCCGAGGGTCCTCAATGGTGGAAATCGCTCTGGCACCCCAAAACAATGAGTAATAGTGCTTGAAACGGACGAAAATCGGCCAAAATTGTGAGTGTTGATGACAGGCATGTAAACGCACCC
The DNA here is from genome assembly GCF_018294505.1 of Triticum aestivum. Taxonomy (NCBI): domain Eukaryota; kingdom Viridiplantae; phylum Streptophyta; class Magnoliopsida; order Poales; family Poaceae; genus Triticum; species Triticum aestivum. The sequence goes on from NC_057804.1 coordinate 673,250,295, forward strand.
CGGGGTTTGTTAATCGTGGAAATCACTCCGGGACCCCAAAAGAGTGAGTAATAGTCACTCAAACGGGCCAGAATCGGCCAAAACTGTGAGTGTTGATGACCGACACGTAAACGCATCCCGGGGTTCATTAATCATGGAAATCAATCCGGGACCCCAAAACAGCGAGTAATAGTCCACGAAGTGGGCCAAAATCGGTCAAAACTGCGAGTGTTGATGACCAACATGTAAGCGCACCTTGGGATTCAACAACTATGGAAATCGCTTCAAGACCCCACAACGGTGAGTAATAGTCCACGAAACGGGTCAGAATTGGCCAAAATTTTGAGTGTTGAGGACGGACACGTAAACGCACCCCTAGGATCGTCAAACGTGGAAATTGCTCTGGGACCCCTAAACGGTGAGTAATAGTGCATGAAATGGACCAGAATCGGCCAAAATTGTGAATGTTGATGACCGACACGTAAATGCACGTCGGGGTTCGTCAATCGTAGAATCACTCCGGGACCCAAAACTGAGTAATAGTCCAAGAAACGAGCCAGAATCGGCCAAAACTGTGATTGTTGATGACCGACACGTAAGCGCACCTTGGGGTTCGACAACCATGGAAATCACTTTGGGGCCCCAAAACAGTGAGTAATAGTCCATGAAACGGACCAGAATCAGACAAAATTGCGAGTGTTGACGATCGACACATAAACGCACCCCGAGGATCGTCAGTCATGGAAATAGCTCTGGGCCCTAGAATGGTGAGTAATTGTCCATGAAAGAGCCTAGAAACGAAAATAACTAGGATTTGCTGGTGAACGATAGGTAAACGCACCCCGGGGTACGTCAACCGTGGAAATCACACCGGGACCCCAAAAGAGTGAGTAATAGTCCAAGAAACGGCCAGAATCGTCCAAAACTACGATTGTTGATGACCGACACGTAAGCACACCTTGGGATTCAACAACCATGGAAATCGCTTTGGGACCCCAAAACGGTGAGTAATTATCCATGAAACGGGTCAGAATCGACAAAAACCGCGAGTGTTAATGGCCGAGACGAAACGCACCCCGGGGTTCGTTAATCATGGAAGTCACTCCTCGACCCCAAAACAATGAGTAATAGTCCATGAAACAGGGCAGAATCGGCCAAAACTGCGATTGTTGATGACTGACACGTAAGCGCATCTTGGGGTTCCACATCCATGGAAATCACCTTGGGACCACAAAACGGTGAGTAATAGTCCACGAAACAGGCCAGAATCGGCCAAAATTGTGAGTGTTAACGACGGACACGTAAACGCACCCTGGGGTTCGTTAATCGTGGAAATTACTCCGAGACCCCAAAACAGTGACTAATAGTCCATGAAACGGCCCAGAATCCTCCAAAACTGTGAGTGTTGATGACCGACATGTAAACGCACCCCGGGGTTCGTTAATCATGGAAACACCCCGGGACCCCAAAGTAGTGAGTAATAGTCCACGAAACGGGCCAGAATCGGCCAAAACTGTGAGTGTTGATGACCGACACGTAAGCGAACCTTGCGGTTGAACAACTATGGAAATCGCTTCGGGACCCCAAAACGTTGAGTAATAGTCCATGAAATGGGTCGGAATTGGCCAAACTATGCATGTTGACGAAGGACACGTAAACGCACCCCGGGGATCGTCAAACATGGAAATTGCTCTGGCACCCCAAAGCAATGAGTAATAGTACTCGAAAAGGACCAGAATTGGCAAAAATTGTGAGTGTTGATGACCGACATGTAAACGCACCCCGGGGTTCGTCAACCGTGGAAATCACTTCGGGACCCCAAAACAATGAGTAATAGTCCATGAAACGGCCCAGTATCGTCCAAAACTATGAGTGTTAATGACCAACACGTAAAGGCACCCCGGGGTTCGTTAATCGTGGAAATCACCCCGGGACCCCATAACAATGAGTAATAGTCTACCGAACGGGCCAGAATCGGCCAAAACTGTGAGTGTTGATGACTGACACGTAAGCGCACCCTGAGAGTCCTCAATGGTGGAAATCGCTCTGGCACCCCAAAACAATGAGTAATAGTGCTTGAAACGGACGAAAATCGGCCAAAATTGTGAGTGTTGATGACAGGCATGTAAACGCACCCCGGGGTTTGTTAATCGTGGAAATCACTCCGGGACCCCAAAAGAGTGAGTAATAGTCACTCAAACGGGCCAGAATCGGCCAAAACTGTGAGTGTTGATGACCGACACGTAAACGCATCCCGGGGTTCATTAATCATGGAAATCAATCCGGGACCCCAAAACAGCGAGTAATAGTCCACGAAGTGGGCCAAAATCGGCCAAAACTGCGAGTGTTGATGACCAACATGTAAGCGCACCTTGGGATTCAACAACTATGGAAATCGCTTCAGGACCCCACAACGGTGAGTAATAGTCCACGAAACGGGTCAGAATTGGCCAAAATTTTGAGTGTTGAGGACGGACACGTAAACGCACCCCTAGGATCGTCAAACGTGGAAATTGCTCTGGGACCCCTAAACGGTGAGTAATAGTGCATGAAATGGACCAGAATCGGCCGAAATTGTGAATGTTGATGACCGACACGTAAGTGCACGTCGGGGTTCGTCAATCGTACAATCACTCCGGGACCCAAAACTGAGTAATAGTCCAAGAAACGAGCCAGAATCGGCCAAAACTGTGATTGTTGATGACCGACACGTAAGCGCACCTTGGGGTTCGACAACCATGGAACTCACTTTGGGGCCCCAAAACAGTGAGTAATAGTCCATGAAACGGGCCAGAATCAGACAAAATTGCGAGTGTTGACGATCGATACATAAACGCACCCCGAGGATCGTCAGTCATGGAAATAGCTCTGGGCCCTAGAATGGTGAATAATTGTCCATGAAAGAGCCTAGAAACGAAAATAACTAGGATGTGCTGGTGAACGATAGGTAAACGCACCCTGGGGTACGTCAACCGTGGAAATCACACCGGGACCCCAAAAGAGTGAGTAATAGTCCAAGAAACGGCCAGAATCGTCCAAAACTACGATTGTTGATGACCGACACGTAAGCACACCTTGGGGTTCAACAACCATGGAAATCGCTTTGGGACCCCAAAATGGTGAGTAATTGTCCATGAAACGGGTCAGAATCGACAAAAACCGCGACTGTTAATGACCGAGACGTAAACGCACCCCGGGGTTCGTTAATCATGGAAATCACTCCTCGACCCCAAAACAATGAGTAATAGTCCATGAAATAGGGCAGAATCGGCCAAAACTGCGATTGTTGATGACTGACATGTAAGCACACCTTGGGGTTCAACGTCCATGGAAATTCCTTTGGGACCCCAAAACGGTGAGTAATATTCCACAAAACGGGCCAGAATCGGCCAAAATTGCAAGTGTTGACGACGGACACTTAAACGCAGCCCGGGGTTAGTTAATCGTGGAAATCACTCCGGACCCCATAATAGTGAGTAATAGTCCACGAAACGGCCCAGAATCGTCCAAAACTATGAGTATTGATGACCGACACGTAAACGCACCCAGGGGTTCGTTAATCATGGAAATCACCTCGGGACCCCAAAACAGTGAGTGTTGATGACCGACACATAAGCGCACCTTGCGGTTCAACAACTATGGAAATCGCTTCGGGACCCCAAAACGGTGAGTAATAGTCCACGAAACAGGGTAGAATCGGCCAAAATTGTGACTGTTGATGACTCACACATAAACGCACCCCAGGGATCGTCAATCGGGGAAATCAACAGGACCCCAAAATAGTGAGTAATAGTCCATGAAATGGGCCAGAATCGGCAAAAAATTGAGAGTGTTGATGAGCGACACATAAGCGCACCTTGGGTTTCAACAACTATGGAAATCGCTTCGGGACCCCAAAACGGTTACTAATAGTCCATGAAATGGGCCAGAATCAGGCAAAATTGCGAGTGTTGACGACTGTCGGTGTCAAAACCGGCGGATCACGGGTAGGGGGTCCCGAACTGTGCGTCTAGGCGGATGGTAACAGGAGAGAAGGGACATGATGTTTTACCCAGGTTCGGGCCCTCTTGATGGAGGTAAAACCCTACGTCCTGCTTGATTAATATTGATGATGTGTGTTACAAGAGTGGATCTACCACGAGATCAAGGAGGCTAAACCCTAGAAGCTAGCCTATGGTATGATTGTTGTTCGTCCTATGGACTAAAGCATCCGGTTTATATAGGCACCGGAGAGGGCTAGGGTTACACAGAGTCGGTTACAATGGTAGGAGATCTACATATCCGTATCGCCAGGCTTGCCTTCCACGCCAAGGAAAGTCCCATCCGGACACGGGACGAAGTCTTCAATCTTGTATCTTCATAGTCTTGGAGTTCGGCCGATGATGATAGTTTGGCTATCCGGACACCCCCTAGTCCAGGACTCCCTCAGTAGCCCCTGAACCAGGCTTCAATGACGACGAGTCCGGCGCATGTTGTCTTCGGCATTGCAAGGCAGCTTCTTCCTCCGAATAATTTATAGAAGATTGTGAACACCAGGATAGTGTCCGGCTCTGCAAAAATAAATTCCACGCACCACCATAGAGAGAATAATATTACACAAGTTCAATCTGCTGACGTATTTTGCGGCGTGACGTCACACCACTACCAAGCCTTTACTAGAATCGTTTTTATTGTACCACCTCAGCGCGTTTAGCGAAGCGGTTTCCTTGGCACGTCTTGTCGAAGCAGAGATCGTATTCCCCTTATTACGGGATTCCCATTAATACAGACGTGGGTAACCCAACCGCTCAATTGATTGCGGCGCTTGGGAGATAAGCGAGTTTTACCAGGCTGGTGGGGACACATGTTTTTGTCCGCCCATATAAGGGGATAAAGATCCAACCCTTTTACCTGCGCCTTCTTCCTCCTTGGCTTATCCATCTCCGCGAACTCGAGCTCCAGCACCCAAGTCCGCACTTCTCACCTCAACCTTCTCCAACTATGTCTGGAGTGGGAGGCAAGTGGATGGCCTCCTCCGTCATGGAGGGGCAGATCCAGAAGCTGCGCAACGCCGGATATTTGTCCAGTGACATCGCGCACTGGCTCCCTGACGAGGGAGAGCTCATCCCCACCCCCAGGCCCCATGAGAGGGTAGTATTTCTTCCCCATTTCCTCCGTGCACTGGGCTTCCCACTTCATCCCTTTGTCCGGGGGCTCATGTTCTACTACGGCCTGGACTTCCATGATCTGGCCCCGAATTTCATCCTCAACATCTCGGCGTTTATCGTCGTGTGCGAGGCCTTCCTCTGCATCCAGCCCCACTTCGGCTTGTGGCTCAAGACCTTCAGTGTCAAGCCGAAGGTTGTGAAGGGCAGCCAAGCGGAGTGCAGAGGCGCCATGGTGGGAAGGATGTCCCACGTTACTTGGCTGGAGGGCACTTTCGTGGAAACCATTAAGGGGTGGCAATCGGGGTGGTCTGAATGGGCAGCGGCCCCCGAATTCAGATCTGGCATCCCTACACGGCTCACCTCCTGGAAAGAGAGTGGCCGGATCTGGGGTGATTCGGAGGAGCTGACCGGACTCCAAGCCTGTATCCAAAAGCCGGTGGACAAGAAGCTCAAGCTTGTCAACGTAGTCCAGGTCATGCTCATCCGCCGGATTCTCCCGTGCCAACGACGGGGTTTCAATATGTGGGAGTTCAATCCGGCGCAGCACCAGACTCTGAGCGGGCTCTTCGACACTACGTACGAAGATGTCTGGAAGGTGCTGTAAAAGGGCGCCGAGGCTCCCGCATGCGCTACCGAAGATCGCGGATTCAGCTCGCAGCGTCCGGCTGACGAGGTAAGTGATTTTGTCCTTTACTGAACGCTTGTTTTCCATAGTTTGACTCTATGCGGGATCTAAACTCCCTTTGCCTTTGACAGGACTGGCTGGCGAAGGCCAAACAGACTATATGTCCAGCCCCATTGCCAAAGGACCCAGCGGACGCCCGCCTAACGGGGATGCTGGCTCCGGCACCCCACGTGGTGCCGGAAAAGAAGGCCAAGAAGAAGGCCACGGGGACTCGGAAGAGTTCCTGTTTTCAGGTGTTATCGAATGACGACTCCGAGGCCGACTCCTCTCACCAAGGTGAGGAGGAGAAGAAGAAAGCCTCTCTCCCAGCGGGGGGAGAGAAGAAAAGGAAGGCCTCCCCAACGAGGGAGGCCGAAGGGTCCAAGAAGGGAAAAACTCTTCCCCAGACAGCTCTGCCAACGCCAGTGATGACGACGAGGACTGGCCTCCAAGGGCCAAGCCCCTGGCGAGATCGTGAGTATCCGGACTCCCGAATAACTTCATGGTTTTTCTTTTTTGCCACACAATGTCTTTCTAATGCCGCATACAACCCTGCAGTCCGCCCAAGGACGATCTTCCCGCTTCGTCGAGCGGGTCCTTAGGTGCGTCGGATATGGATTCTCTTCCGACCGCCTCCACCCCCCGTGACACAGACGATGCCGAGGTGGGATCCCGGGAAGGGACCCGCCAGGAGGAGGAGGCCCCGGAGGTGTCGCAGGACAACCTCCCGGACTTTGCATCGGACTCGGCTCCGGATCCCATAGTGGCTCCGGAGTCCGGCGGGCGGCCCCTTCGTAAGAAGGGCAAGACCGTGACGCCGGCAGCCTCCGTCCAACCGGAGGCGCCGGATAGCTTGCTGGAGGCGCTTAATGGCGCCTCCATCAAAGAGGAACACCGCACTGTTATGAGTGTGGTGATTCAGAAGGTGCGGCTCGCCAAGAGCGGGCTAACTGAAGCCTGCGGCAGCCTTCTAACAGGCTTTGAGGTAAGAATTTTGAGATATGTAAAATAGTACCGCATAGACAGTAGCCCCTGATGCTCGGTTTGGTGTTCGGAAAGAAAAGCCGGACTGAGGATCTTAAGAAGATATACGCAGGAGTCATAAAAATATGTCAATATGGGATTGCAGGCTGCGCTGCTGACCTCTGCCGCACTGACTGCGGAGGTCAATACTTTGAAGGAAAGCCTCGAGCGGTCCGAGAACGAGCTCGGCCGTGCCAAGAAGCAGCTCGAGGACAAGGAAGGTGAGTAAGACCTTATTAAAATTGTACCTTACAGAAAAGGATTTTGGTTGCAAAAAGAATGACAAGGATAACGTGGGTATTGCAGGGGCCACTAACAAGGTGGCGACCCTGAAAGAGGCGATGGCCGCGGCCAAACGCAATGCGGCCGTGGAGCGCACCGAGCGAGAGAAGCAGGAGGCGCGGGTGGCGGAGGTACAACAAGAGCTCCAGGATCTCGTGAAAAAAACATGAGAGCCTGGAGCGTGACTCGAAGACTCAAGAGTCTGAGCTTGCAACGGCTCTTGAGAGTGCCAAAGCCGCTAAGGCCGAAGCCTACAAGGCCCTCCAGGAAATCGAGGCGTTGAAGAAAATAGCAGTGGGTAAGGCATTTTTCATGCAAAGTAAGCATGTGAGTGTTAATTACCTATTACTTACCCGAATTCGGAGATCTCCAGGAACGTTCGCAGATCTTCCTCGCAGCGTATCCGATGTTGCCGCATTCTACCGGGCCAAGGAGGGGAGCTTGACGGAGAAGGTCTTCTGGTCTCAGTATGCTGAGGCCGGACATCCGGTGCCCCTTAGCGACCAGCTGAAGTAGCTGGTCGAGCTCCACAAGGTGGCTGAACAGGCCATGAAGGGCATCATAGTTCGGTTGTGGCCTAAAGAGGCCATGCCTGGGAGCTACTTCGGCCTGGTGCGGCGGCTGGTGGATGCGTGCCCATGGGTTGAAGTCATCAAGCACTTCACTTGTATTGAGGGTGCCCGTCGGGCCCTTTCCCGCGCAAAGGTGCACTGGGGCAAGATGGATGCCCAGAAGCTTGTCACGGACCCGCCACCGCAGGGCAAGGAGCACCGCACGCACGAGATGTATTATAAGAGTGTCCTGAAAGGTGCCCGCACTATTGCGGGTGAGTGCTCCAAAGATGTAATATTTTAGTAGGCTCGCATTTTGTTATCCTGTGCGCTGAAAACTTAGTTCATATGCGCTAAGCAACGCTTGTTAATTTAAAATATTATCTTCTGTGCGACTGTTTATCAATTCTGAGAGATGGCAAGTCAACGGCTTCAGCCCCCATGCCATGAGTGTTCGGGTGTTCGGGATAAACTTGAGCACTCTTGTTCCCATTTTTGGGTCCATCTAGGGAGGCGCTCAACACAGCGAACAAGGCAACCGGACTTATAATGCTTGAACACACTCACTTAGCCATAGAATTCTATAATTTTAAATTTCGGCGAAGCCCCTAGTCTTCGGAAGGCCAAATTTGGGGCGCTATCCAGAACTGGGCCGGACAAAAACCGGCTCCTCGCTCTAAGCGGCATAAGTCTTTAAGGACTCGCCAAAAACCTCTTGAACAGCAACCGGCTCTCGCCTCATCATGACTGTCAGTTTTAGCTTTCTCCACTGAGGCGTTAACCCAGCTCAACTGGGGCGCAATCGCAGTGGTTCTCCCAGTGCTACCTTAGCCGATACAACGGAACGTAAGGTACCAAAACATGGGAGCCGGGTAAACCCAACTATTGACCCAAGACATGATTCGGAGTTGATGCATATAATGCTATAAGTTCGGAGTGCCGCACTTGTGAAAGTTTTCGGACTTGTCACACCATGATGCGGGAAACATAAGCCCCTGGTGTATTTAGCCGTACCAAAATGTACGGATGCAACATGTCATAAATGAACGTATGTATAGGAAAGAAATGCAATTGGAAGCAAAAAGGTGCTGCATTACTTTATTCAAGAGAAACTGCTGTGAGTGCAGAACGATACAAATGGTGCGAGAAGCAAGGGATGGGACTATTAAACATGTCCCCCTCCATGGGTAGGCTGCATAATGGTGTATAAAACAGATTTAATGCTCGTAATGGAGACCATCTGGATATTCGTTGTAGCCTTTCTCCTTCCCTGGTTGTTGCATCGTGAATACAGCATGTCTGCTGCCGGACAGGGCCTCTGTCGAACGGAGTCATGTGGGTAAAAATAAAAAGGAAAAAGAAAAAAAAGAATGACGCACTTGAGAGCCCCTGGTGTGGTTGAGCCGCAGGCTGGGCCTATCGTGGTCGTGCCCCTCTCCCCATGCCCATGTATCTTCAAAGCGTAATGGTGTACGCGAAGGGCCTGTCTTGACGTTTTACAGGGGCTAGGGTTGGGGCCGCACTGCTACGCGTGCTCGGAACGTGCCAGGTGGTCTTGTTGTAGGTTACTCCGGGCGCGCTTAGTTGTGTCCAGCCGCTTAACGGCTGGACTCGAGAATTGCCTTAAGAGGCTGCATTGTACTTCTGCCACTAGAGCCGCTGTATGTTCCTCCGTTCGGAGAGAACGTTCAGTGTTTCCGTTGATCGTGATGACTCCTCGAGGGCCTGGCATCTTGAGCTTGAGGTATGCGTAGTGCGGCACCGCGTTAAAATTTGCAAATGCGGTACGTCCGAGCAGGGCATGATAGCCGCTATGGAACGGAACTATGTCGAAGATTAACTCCTCGCTTCGGAAGTTATCCGGGGATCCGAAGACCACTTCCAGTGTAACTGAGCCTGTACAATTGGCTTCTACACCTGGTATGACGCCTTTAAAGGTCGTCTTGGTAGGTTTAATCCTTGAGGGGTCTATGCCCATTTTGCACACTGTATCCTGATAAAGCAGGTTCAGGCTACTGCCGCCGTCCATCAGGACTCTGGTGAGGTGAAATCCATCGACGATTGGGTCTAAGACCAATGCAGCGAATCCGCCGTGGCGGATGCTGGTAGGATGGTCCCTTCGGTAAAAAGTGATCGGGCAGGAGGACCATGGATTGAACTTCGGGGCAACTGGCTCCATCGCGTATACATCCCTGAGTACACGCTTCCGCTCCCTTTTGGGTATGTGCGTTGCGTATATCATGTTCACCGTCCGCACCTGTGGGGGGAAACCCTTCTGTCCTCTATTGTTCGGCGGTCGGGTCTCTTCCTCGTCATCGCTATGCAGCCCCTTGTCATTGTTTTCGGCAATTAACTTGCCTGCCTGCTTGAACACCCAACATTCCCTGTTGGTGTGGTTAGCTGGCTTTTCGGGGGTGCCATGTATCTGGCACAAGCGGTCGAGTATTCGGTCCAAATTGGACGGACCCGGAGTAGTTCTTTTGAATGGCTTTTTTGGCTGACTGGGTTTAGAGCCTCTGAATCCGGCATTGACTGTCGTATCCTCACTATTGTCGTTGTTAATGCGGCGTTTGTTTTTGTTACGACGCGACCTGCCATTATGGTCCTTGATATCCGGACTGCCAGAATTTTTGCTGAGGTTGTTGCTGCGTTCTAGCCAGCTGTCCTCACTCGCGCAGAAGCGGGTCATGAGTGATGTGAGGGCTGCCATGGATTTCGGCTTTTCTTGTCCCAGGTGCCGGGCAAGCCACTCATCGCGGATATTATGCTTGAAGGCCGCGAGGGCCTCCGCATCCGGACAGTCGACGATTTGGTTTTTCTTGGTTAAGAATCGTGTCCAGAATTGTCTGGCCGATTCGTCTGGCTGCTGAATTATGTGGCTTAGGTCATCAGCGTCTGGGGGTCGCACATACGTGCCTTGGAAGTTATCGAGGAATGCGGCTTCTAGGTCTTCCCAACTCCCAATTGACTCTGCTGGCAAGCTGTTAAGACAATGCCGGGCTGGTCCTTTAAGCTTGAGGGGGAGATATTTGATGGCGTGAAGACCGTCACCGCGGGCCATGTGGATGTGAAGGAGATAGTCTTCGATCCAAACCGCGGGGTCTGTTGTGCTATCGTAAGATTCAATATTCACGGGTTTAAACCCTTCGGGGATTTGATGATCCATTACTTCATCTGTGAAGCATAGTGGGTGTGCGGCACCTCTGTATTGGGCGATATCACGACGGAGCTCAAAAGAGCTTTGTCTGTTTTGTCCGGCCCGGCCGGACTTACTGTGTCCGGCGCGACGGTTGTCGTCACGTATCATGGAGCGCCCACGCGATCCGTAGATCGATCTTGATTGTCTTGCCCTATCCTCCAATATATCTCGCAAGTCCGGAGCGTTCCCCTGTGGCCTTGTGCTTTTCGAGCGATGCCGGGGTACGAGTCTAGTGAAGGGCCTAGAGGCCTCTCTGTCGCGACCACGGGGTGGTCGGTTAGCCGTATTGTCTCCTGGTGATGCGGGTTTAGACGCCTCCTCCTCTAATCGGGGGAGCAGCTTGCATTTAGGGTAGCTTTTGGAGGGGCGTTCGAGCTCATGCTCTTCGGCCGCGAGGACTTCAGTCCATCTGTCGGCTAGCAGATCTTGATCAGCTCTAAGCTGTTGCTGCTTTTTCTTGAGGTTGTTCGCCGTGGCCATAAGCCTGCATTGAAAACGCTCTTGTTCGACGGGATCCTCAGGCACGACAAATTCATCGTCGTCGAGGCTTGCCTCGTCTCCGGAGGGAGGCATATAATCCTCTACCTCTTCTTCTGCCGCTCTCTCATGAGGGCTGGCGTCTCCGTCCTCCTGCGCTAGATCTTGCTGGAGTGGGTTGTCTTCGGCACTGTTCGGTGTATTATTATCTCCGGTGCCGGAATCTTCATTCTGGCTGTGGCGGGATTTAGAGCGGCGCCGCTGACGTCGGCGCTTGGGTTGTTTCTTGGAGGGGTCAGCCTCCGCTGTTCCTTCACCATTCCCATCCTTTGGGATATCCACCATGTATATGTCATATGATGAGGTGGCTTTTCAGTGCCCGGTGGGCGCTGGTTCTTCGTCGTCTCCGGCATCGTCGTCCATACCGTCGATTTCTTCGGAGTCGTAATCTAGCATGTCGGTTAGATCGTCGACAGTGGCTACCAAGTGGGTGGTGGGTGGGCTTTGAATTTCTTCGTCGTCCGCATCCCAACCGTCCTGACCGCAGTCCGGCCAGGGCTCTCCTGATAACGAGAGATACTCTAGCAAACTCAAGATGTCACCGAAAGGTGAGTGTTGAAAGATGTCCGCTGCGGTGAACTCCATGATCGGCGCCCAATCGGATTCGATCGGAGGGGGCGCGGGAGGTTCGGAGTCCGGCAAGGAGTCCGGCACCTCGGAGTCACGAGCTTCATGAGGGACAAGGTCATTGTTCGGCTCTATCGCGGTAGAGGTTGCAGCCCCCGAGGCGGTGTCTAGCCATCCGTCCTCGATCTGCGCAGCCGGCTCCGAATTGAAGATCGGAGCGGGTTCGAGTGCGGCCTCCAGGGTACTGTCCGGCTGCAGAGCTAAATCATGCTCGCCATGACAGTGCGGCACGCTCGGCTGTGGCTCGAATCCATCGAGGATCAAGTCCCCGCAGATGTCATCCATGAAGTTCAAACTTCCATATCTAACCTGATAGCCAGGGGCGTAGCTTTCGATCTGCTCCAGTTGGCCAGGCGAATTGGCCTGCAGTGCGAAACCGCCGAATACGAAGATCTGTCCGGGGAGGAAGGTCTCACCCTGGACTGCGTCATTGATGATGATCGAAGAAGCCATCGAGCCTATCGGTGACGACACAGAGGAACTCTCAATCAAAGCACCAATGTCGGTGTCAAAACCGGCGGATCTCGGGTAGGGGGTCCCGAACTGTGCGTCTAAGCGGATGGTAACAGGAGACAAGGGACACGATGTTTTACCCAGGTTCGGGCCCTATTGATGGAGGTAAAACCCTACGTCCTGCTTGATTAATATTGATGATGTGTGTTACAAGAGTGGATCTAACACGAGATCAAGGAGGCTAAACCCTAGAAGCTAGCCTATGGTATGATTGTTGTTCGTCCTATGGACTAAAGCCATCCGGTTTATATAGACACCGGAGAGGGCTAGGGTTACACAGAGTCGGTTACAATGGTAGGAGATCTACATATCCGTATCGCCAAGCTTGCCTTCCATGCCAAGGAAAGTCCCATCAGGACACGGGACGAAGTCTTCAATCTTGTATCTTCATAGTCTTGGAGTCCGGCCGATGATGATAGTTCGGCTATCCGGACACCCCCTAGTCCAGGACTCCCTCAACGACCGATACATAAACGCACCCTGGAGATCGTCAATCATGGAAATAGCTCTGGGACCCCCAAAACGGTGAGGAATAGTCCACGAAAGAGCCCAGAATCGGGCAAAATTGTGAGTGTTGATGGCCGACATGTAAACGCACCCCGGTGTTCGTTAATCGTGAAAATCACCCTGGGACCCCAAAATAGTGAGTAATGGTCCATGGATGGCCCAGAATCGGCCGGAACTGTGAGTGTTGATGACCGACATGTAAAGAACCCTGGGGTTCGTTAATCGTGGAAATCACTCCGGGACCCCAAAATAGTAAGTAATAGTCCACGAAATGGGAAAGAATCGGCCAAAACTTTGAGGGTTGATGACCAACACGTAAGCGCAACTTGGGGTTCAAATCGGGACCCCAAAACGGTAAGTAATAGTACACGAAACGGGTCAGAATTAGCCAAAACTATGAGTGTTGATGACGAACACGTAAACGCACCCCGAGGGTCGTCAATGGTGGAAATCGCTCTGATACCCCAAAACAATGCGTAATAGTGCTCGAAATGGACGAAAATCGGCCAAAATTGTGAGTGTTGATGACAGGCACGTAAACGCCGCCCGGGGTTTGTTAATCGTGGAAATCACTCCGGGACCCCAAAAGAGTGAGTAATAGTCACTGAAACGGGCCAGAATCAGCCAAAACTGTGAGTGTTGATGACTGACACGTAAACGCATCCCGGGGTTCATTAATCATGGAAATCAATCCGGGACCCCAAAACAGCGAGTAATAGTCCTTGAGATGGGCCAGAATCGGCCAAAACTGCGAGTGTTGATGACCAACATGTAAGCGCACCTTCGGGTTCAACAACTATGGAAATCGCTTCGGGACCCCTCAACGGTGAGTAATAGTCCACGAAACGGGTCAGAATTGGCCAAAACTTTGAGTGTTGAGGACGGACACGTAAACGCACCCCTAGGATCGTCAAACATGGAAATCGCTCTGGGACCCCAAAACGGTGAGTAATAGTGCATGAAATGGACCAGAATCGGCCGAAATTGTGAATATTGATGACCGACACATAAACGCACCTTGGGGTTCGTCAATCGTAGAAACACTCCGGGACCCAAAACTGAGTAATAGTCCAAGAAATGGGCCAGAATCGGCCTAAACTGTGATTGTTGATGACAGACATGTAAGCGCACCTTGGGGTTCGACAACCATGGAAATCACTTTGGGGCCCCAAAACAGTGAATAATAGTCCATGAAACGGGCTAGAATCGGACAAAATTGCGACTGTTGACGATCGACACATAAACGCACCCCGAGGATCGTCAGTCATGGAAATAGCTCTGGGGCCCAAATATGGTGAGTAATAGTCCATGAAAGAGCCTAGAATCGAAAATAACTAGGATTGCTGGCGAACGACAGGTAAACACACCCTGGGGTACGTCAACCGCGGAAATCACACCAAGACCCCAAAACGATGACTAATAGTCCAAGAAACGGCCAGAATCGGCCAAAATTGTGATTGTTGATGACCGACACCTTGGGATTCAACAACCATGGAAATCGCTTTGGGACCCCAAAACGGTGAGTAATTGTCCACGAAACGGGTCAGAATCGACAAAAACCGCGAGTGTTAATGACCGAGGCAAAACGCACCCCAGGGTTCGTTAATCATGGAAATCACTCCTCGACCCCAAAACAATGAGTAATAGTCCATGAAATAGGGCAGAATCGGCCAAAACTGCGATTGTTGATGACCGACACGTAAGCGCATCTTGGGGTTCAACATCCATGGAAATCACTTTGGACCCCAAAACGGTGAGTAATAGTCCACGAAACAGGCCAGAATCGGCCAAAATTGTGAGTGTTAACGACGGACACATAAACGCACCCCGGGGATTGTTAATCGTGAAAATCACTCCGGGACCCCAAAAGAGTGAGTAATAGTCATTGAAACGGGCCAGATCCGGCCAAAACTGTGAGTGTTGATGACCGACACGTAAATGCACCCTGGGGTTCATTAATCGTGGAAATCAATCCGGGACCCCAAAACAGCGAGTAATAGTCCACGAAACGGGCCAGAATCGGCCAAAACTGCGAGTATTGATGACCAACATGTACGCGCACATTGAGGTTCAACAACTATGGAAATCGCTTCAGGACCCCGACAACGGTGAGTAATGGTCCACGAAACGGGTCAGAATTGGCCAAATCTTTGAGTGTTGAGGACGGACACGGTAAACGCACCGCTAGGATCGTCAAACGTGGAAATCGCTCTGGGACCCCAAAACTGTGAGTAATAGTGCATGAAATGGACCAAAATCGGCCGAAATTGTGAATGTTGATGACCGACACGTAAACGCACCTCGGGGTTCGTCAATCGTAGAATCACTCCAGGACCCCAAACTGAGTAACAGTCCAGGAAACGGGCCAGAATCTGCCTAAGCTGCGATTGTTGATGACCGACACGTAAGCGCACCTTGGGGTTCGACAACCATGGAAATCACTTTGGGGCCCCAAAACAGTGAGTAATAGTCCATGAAACGGGCCAGAATCGGACAAAATTGCGAGTGTTGACGATCGACACATAAACGCACCCCGAGGATCGTCAGTCATGGAAATAGCTCTGGGGCCCCAAAATGGTGAGTAATAGTCCATGAAAGAGCCCAGAATCGAAAATAACTAGGATTGCTGGCGAACGACAGGTAAACGCACCCCGGGTACGTCAACCGCGGAAATCACACCGGGACCCCAAAACAATCACTAATAGTCCAAGAAACGGTCAGAATAGGACAAAATTGTGATTGTGGATGACCGACACCTTGGGATTCAACAACCATGGAAATCGCTTTGGGACCCCAAAACGGTGAGTAATTGTCCACGAAACGGGTTAGAATCGACAAAAACCGCGAGTGTCAATGACCGAGATGAAACGCACCCCGGGGTTCGTTAATCATGGGAATCACTCCTCGACCCCAAAACAATGAGTAATAGTCCATGAAAGAGGACAGAATCGGCCAAAACTGTGATTGTTGATGACCGACACATAAGCGCATCTTGGGGTTCAACATCCATGAAAATCGCTTTGGGACCCCAAAACGGTGAGTAATAGTCCACGAAACAGGCCAGAATCGGCCAAAATTGTGAGTGTTAACGACGGACACGTAAACGCACCCCGGGGTTCGTTAATCGTGGAAATCACTCCGAGACCCCAAAACAGTGAGTAATAGTCCATGAAACGGCCCAGAATCGTCCAAAATAGTGAGTGTTGATGACCGACACGTAAACGCACCCCGGGGTTCATTAATCATGGGAACACCCCGGGACCCCAAAGTAGTGAGTAATAGTCCATGAAACGGGCCAGAATCGGCCAAAACTGTGAGTGTTGATGACCGACATGTAAGCGTACCTTGCGGTTCAACAACTATGGAAATCGCTTCGGGACCCCAAAACGATGAGTAATAGTCCATGAAATGGGTCGGAATTGGCCAAACTATGCATGTTGACGGAGGACACGTAAACGCACCCCGGGGATCGTCAAACATGGAAATCGCTCTGGCACCCCCAAAACAATGAGTAATAGTGCTCGAAAAGGACCAGAATTGGCCAAAATTGTGAGTGTTGATGACCGACATGTAAACGCACCCCGGGGTTCCTCAACCGTGGAAATCACTTCGGGGCCCCAAAACAATGAGTAATAGTCCACGAAACGGCCCAGTATCGTCCAAAACTGTGAGTGTTAATGACCGACACGTAAAGGCAGCCCGGGGTTCGTTAATCATGGAAATCACCCCGGAACGCCATACCAGTGAGTAATAGTCCACGAAACGGGCCAGAATTGGCCAAAACTGTGAGTGTTGATGACCGACACATAAGCGCACCTTGCGATTCAACAACTATGGAAATAGCTTCGGGACCCCAAAACGGTGAGTAATAGTCCACGAAACAGGGTAGCATCGGCAAAAACTGTGACTGTTGATGACTCACACATAAACGCACCCCAGGGATCGTAAATCGCGGAAATCACCAGGACCCCATAATAGTGAGTAATAGTCCATGAAACGGGCTAGAATCGGCAAAATTTGCGAGTGTTGATGACCGACAC
>NC_057804.1:673267792-673277661 GCF_018294505.1 Triticum aestivum
AGCGCACCTTGCGGTTCAACAACTATGGAAATCGCTTCGGGACCCCAAAACGGTGAGTAATAGTCCACGAAACAGGGTAGAATCGGCCAAAACTGTGACTCTTGATTACTCACACATAAACGCACCCAAGGGATCGTCAATCGGGAAAATCAACAGGACCCCAAAATAGTGAGTAAGTCCATGAAACGGGCCATAATCAGCAAAAAAATGAGAGTGTTGATGACCGACACATAAGCGCACCTTGGGGTTCAACAACTATGGAAATTGCTTCGGGACCCCAAAACGGTTAGTAATAGTCCACGAAACGGGCCAGAATCAGGCAAAATTGCGAGTGTTGATGACCGATACATAAACGCACCCAGGAGATCGTCAATCATGGAAATAGCTCTGGGACCCCCAAAACGGTGAGAAATAGTCCATGAAAGATCCCAGAATCGGCCAAAATTGTGAGTGTTGATGGCCGACATGTAAACGCACCCCGGCGTTCGTTAATCGTGAAAATCACCCTGGGACCCCAAAACTGTGAGTAATAGTCCACGAGATGGCCCAAAATCGGCCAGAACTGTGAGTATTGATGACTGACATGTAAAGAACCCTGGGGTTCGTTAATCATGGAAATCACTCCGGGGCCCCAAAATAGTAAGTAATAGTCCACGAAATGGGCAAGAATCGGCCAAAACTTTGAGGGTTGATGACCGACACGTAAGCGCAACTTGGGGTTCAAAAACTACAAAAATCGTTTCGGGACCCCAAAACGGTAAGTAAGTCCACGAAACGGGTCAGAATTGGCCAAAACTGTGACTTTTGATGACGAACACGTAAACGCACCCCGAGGGTCGTCAATGGTGGAAATCGCTCTGGTACCCCAAAACAATGAGTTATAGTGCTCGAAACGGACAAAATCGGCCAAAATTGTGAGTGTTGATGACAGGCACGTAAATGTAGCCCGGGGTTTGTTAATCGTGGAAATCACTCCGGGACCCCAAAAGAGTGAGTAATGGTCACTGAAACGGGCCAGAATCAGCCAAAATTGTGAGTGTTGATGACCGACACGTAAACGCATCCCGGGGTTCATTAATCATGGAAACCAATCCGGGACCCCAAAACAGCGAGTAATAGTCCATGAAACGGGCCAGAATCGGCCAAAACTGCGAGTGTTGATGACCAACATGTAAGCGCACCTTGGGGTTCAACAACTATGGAAATCGCTTCAGGACCCCCACAACGGTGAGTAATGGTCCACAAAACGGGTCAGAATTGGCCAAATCTTTGAGTGTTGAGGACGGACACGGTAAACGCACCCCTAGGATCGTCAAACGTGGAAATCGCTCTGGGACCCCAAAACTGTGAGTAATAGTGCATGAAATGGACCAGAATCGGCCGAAATTGTGAATGTTGATGACCGACACGTAAACGCACCTCGGGGTTCATCAATCTTAGAATCACTCCAGGACCCCAAACTGAGTAACAGTCCAGGAAACGGGCCAGAATCGGCCTAAGCTGCGATTGTTGATGACCGACACGTAAGCGCACCTTGGGGTTCGACAACCATGGAAATCACTTTGGGGCCCCAAAATAGTGAGTAATAGTCCATGAAACGGGCCAGAATCGGACAAAATTGCGAGTGTTGACGATCGACGCATAAACGCACCCCGAGGATCGTCAGTCATGGAAATATCTCTGGGGCCCCAAAATGGTGAGTAATAGTCCATGAAAAAGCCCAGAATCGAAAATAACTAGGATTGCTGGCGAACGACAGGTAAACGCACCCAGGGGTACGTCAACCGCGGAAATCATCTCGGAACCCCAAAACAATGACTAATAGTCCAAGAAACGGCCAGAATCAACCAAAATTGCGATTGTTGATGACCGACACCTTGGGATTCAACAACCATGGAAATCGCTTTGGGACCCCAAAATGGTAAGTAATTGTCCATGAAAGGGGTCAGAATCGACAAAGACCGCGAGTGTTAATGACCGAGACGAAACGCACCCCGGGGTTCGTTAATCATCGAAATCACTCCTCGACCCCAAAACAATGAGTAATAGTCCATGAAACAGGGCAGAATCGGCCAAAACTGCGATTGTTGGTGACCGACAGGTAAGCACACCTTGGGGTTCAACGTCCATGGAAATTTCTTTAGGACACCAAAACGGTGAGTAATATTCCACAAAACGGGCCAGAATCGGCCAAAATTGCAATTGTTGACGACGGACACTTAAACGCAGCCCGGGGTTCGTTAATCGTGGAAATCACTCCGGACCCCAAAACTGTGAGTAATAGTCCACGAAACGGCCCAGAATCGTCCAAAACTATGAGTATTGATGACCGACACGTAAACGCACCCCGGGGTTCGTTAATCATGGAAATCACCTCGGGACCCCAAAACTGTGAGTGTTGATGACTGACACATAAGTGCACCTTGCGGTTCAACAACTATGACAATCGCTTCGGGACCCCAAAGCGGTGAATAATAGTCCATGAAACGGGTCAGAATTGGCCAAACTGTATGTGTTGACGAAGGACACGTAAACTCACCCCAGGGATTGTCAATCGCGGAAATAACCAGGACCTCATAATAGTGAGTAATAGTCCATGAAACGGGCTAGAATCTGCAAAAATTGCGAGTGTTGATGACCGACACATAAGCGCACCTTGCGGTTCAACAACTATGGAAACGCTTCGGGACCACAAAATGGTGAGTAATACTCCACGAAACAGGGTAGAATCGGCCAAAACTGTGACCCTTGATGACTCACACATAAACGCACCCCAGGGATCGTCAATCGGGAAAATCAACAGGACCCCAAAATAGTGAATAAGTCCATGAAAAGGGCCAGAATCGGCAAAAAAATGAGAGTGTTGATGACCGCAACACATAAGCGCACCTTGGGGTTCAACAACTATGGAAATCGCTTCAGGACCCCAAAACGGTTAGTAATAGTCCATGAAATGGGCCAGAATCGGGCAAAATTGCGAGTGTTGACGACCGATACATAAACACACCCTGGAGATCGTCAATCATGGAAATAGCTCTGGGACCCCCAAAACGGTGAGGAATAGTCCACGAAAAAGCACAAACTCGGGAAAAATTGTGAGTGTTGATGGCCGACATGTAAACGCACCCCGCCGTTCGTTAATCGTGAAAATCACCCTGGGACCCCAAAACAGTGAGTAATAGTCCACGAGATGGTCGAAAATCGGCCAGAACTATGAGTGTTGATGACCGACATGTAAAGAACCCTGGGGTTCGTTAATCATGGAAATCACTCTGGGACCCAAAAATAGTAAGTAATAGTCCACGAAATGGGCAAGAACCGGCCAAAACTTTGAGGGTTGATGACCGACACGTAAGCGCAACTTGGGGTTCAAAAACTATGAAAATCGTTTCAGGACCCCAAAACGGTAAGTAGTATTCCACGAAACAGGTCAGAATTGGCCAAAACTGTGAGTGTTGATGACGAACAAGTAAACGCACCCCGAGGGTCGTCAATGGTGGAAATCGCTCTGGTACCCCAAAACAATGAGTAATAGTGCTCGAAATAGACAAAATCGGCCAAAATTGTGAGTGTTGATGATAGGCACGTAAACGCATCCCGGGGTTTGTTAATCGTGGAAATCACTCCGGGACCCCAAAAGAGTGAGTAATAGTCACTGAAATGGGCCAGAATCAGCCAAAACTGTGAGTGTTGATGACCGACACGTAAACGCATCCCGGGGTTCATTAATCATGGAAATCAATCCGGGACCCCAAAACAGCGAGTAATAGTCCATGAAACGGGCCAGAATCGGCCAAAACTGCGAGTGTTGATGACCAACATGTAAGCGCACCTTGGGGTTCAACAACTATGGAAATCGCTTCAGGACCCCACAACGGTGAGTAATAGTCCACGAAACGGGTCAGAATTGGCCAAAAGTTTGAGTGTTGAGGACGGACACATAAACGCACCCCTAGGATTGTCAAACGTGGAAATCGCTCTGGGACCCCAAAACGGTGAGTAATAGTGCATGAAATGGACCAGAATCGGTCGAAATTGTGAATGTTGCACTAGTGCAGAACCGGGCAATAGCACCGGTTCGTAAGGCCCTTTAGTGCCGGTTCTGTAACCGGCACTAAAGTGTGGGCACTAAAGGCCCCCACCCCTTTAGTACCGGTTCGGCACGAACGGGTGCTAAAGGGAAACCATGTGGCACGAGCCAGCTCCAGGGGCCTGGAGCCCTTTAGTACCGGTTGGTAAGACCAACCGGTACTATAAGGTTTGGGGGGGTTTTAGTTTTATGATTTCTTTTTCATTTAATTTTGTGTTTCCATTTTAATTCTTTTTCGTTTGCTGGTATTTTACGATGCTACACATTGTACACGTTATGCATATATATAAATAGAATTTCTAGTAGAACCAATCATGCATATATATATCATCAATGTCTCACAAACCATCATATTAATTAATTCACACATACACACATGTATAGCTATATACAATTTCTCCTACATATGCATGTTGCCTTCGGAGCCAGTGGCATTATAGCCTAATTGGTGCCTTCGGAGCACGATGACAATTGGAAGTGGTTTTCATGGGGGCGGTAGCGGGTAATAGTATTCTCCCTTCGGATTTAAGACCTGGTCGAGCAAAAATCCCGCTATTTCCTCTTGAAGTGCTTCTACGCGCTCCGTTTCTAGGAGCTTCGCCCGCACCTCTCTGAACTGTTAAGAAGGAGATCAATATGCATGTGTATTAGTTGTGTGACTAGATATCGATAATGGTGTAAAAATTGTGAATAGTGTTTTGACAAGCGTACCCATTCCTGTCTTTGAGATCTGCTCCTTTCGGACGCCATCATGCGAATGTTCTCGCAAACGCATAATGCACATAGGTCAGTCCCCTGCGCCTACTTCAGGGCCTTTACGAGAATGGAATTTGATCAAATAATAATTAATCAAGCATGATAATTAAAGAGATGGCAGCTAGCTAGCTAGCTAGTACTACTTAATTACTTACCTTGGGTCTTCCCCATTTAAGCTTTTCTTTCCATTCGCCTTCCGTGATGCTGATGAACCTTGCCCAAGCCCTGCCCGCTGACAAAGAAAATAAATAAAGGGGTTATTAAATAGTTCATATCATGAAATGACGAACTAAATAGGCCGAGATATATAATTAATAATGATTGAAATTACCTGTTGACTATCCCAAACAAGATGTTATAGTCAGTTTTTTCTTTGAGTAGTGAGTCCAGTATTTCAACTGTTCCGGCGTCAACTTTAATGATACACAAGACCCAGTGAAATCTGCATGCACACACGTTTGCATGTCTTAATTAAGCGGGCATATGTAAGCAAAAACATGTACCTAGCTAGTAGGCAAAAGCAGAGAATTTGTAGTACAAGACAGTGTGACTCACTGGAAGTTGTAAGGAAGTAGTATATCTTCATTGTATTTGAGGCGCTTCAAGAACTCTAGCATGCTGTCCTCTATGGCCTTTTGATGACGTTCATCTATTTTCCATGTGTATTCATTAACGGTGTTTGGGTCAATGAACCCAATGCCATAGCATCCACCTTTTCTCATTTCATACATCTTCATCCTGCATATAATACCACAGAAAAGAATATAGTGAGGATAATTACAGGTAATGATTGATCAAAAGGATCACTACAGCTAGCTTGAGACTTAAATTACAGAAAGAAATCACTTACAGACAATAGCAACTAACGATAGATTTGTCGAGTGTGTCTTGATTGTATAACTGAAATAGTTCAGAATACTCAACGGACACAGCTTTCTCATGGTAGTAATGCTCCTCCTTGACATTCACCATGAGGGACAATCGATCGGAAATCTTGGTAATGTTCATGTACCATTGATGCAATTCATACATTCTCGTTGGGAGGTTCTTGACCTTGTCTGGCTCGACTAAAGGTTGGCCCCGGACATATTTCCGTTTTATTTCATCCTCTCTAAGCACAGGCATGGGCTCGATCTCGAGGAGTTGTCCAACAGTGATTTTGAGAACTTCAGCCTGCATTAAATGCTCCTCCGTTATTACCACATTGCCCACCTCAGGAACGTAAACTGTTTGCCCACAATAATATTGGGCGCGCGTACTGTCACGTGTTGTTGGCACAACAAGCGAGGGGATCGATTGCGCCGCCTGTTCTCCCAGCTGGGGAATGGTTTTCCCACATTTTTTTGACAGCTGCTTCTTGTTTGCTCGATCCCGAGCTCGCCTCCTTACGTAGACGTGCTCGATTTAACTTCCTGATGTGGCGCTCAAAGTCTGTGTCAACAGGCTTGGGACATGGTGGTTGAGCCATACGACTGAAGTGGTCAATCGTTTCCTCAGGCACTTTCTCCCTTGGCGGTGGTGGCGGTTTCGGTGCAAAATGGGCTTCCACCTCGGACTTTGATATGGCTGCGATTTCCTCCTCGGACCTGTCATAAGCCCTCTGCGGAAGAGGCATGAGGCTTGGACCATATTTATATCGCTTGCCTCCGCCTGTACTTCCTGTACTACCTCGACTCGTATCGCTATGCACCATAGCTGCGGGGTGTCTCTTCTGTGATTGCTGAGGCGGCGGAGACGGCTGACGGGGCTGAGTTGGACGAGGAGGAGTGGCCGCCTGAAGCTGTGCCGGACTTGGAGGAGGAGTGGCCTGAGGTTGTGCCGGACTTGGAGGAGGAGTGGACGTCTGACGCTGTGGCGGACTTGGAGGAGGAGTGGCCTGACACTTTGCCGGACTTGGAGGAGGAGTGGCCTGACACTTTGCCGGACTTGGTGGACTTGCAGGAGCAGGAGACTGCTGACTCGGTGGCGGACTTCAACGAGGAGTCGGCTGACGCGGTGTCGGTGGCCTTCGAAAGATGATGCAATCCTTTTTCCATAGGATGATACGATGTTTGGCGTCTCCGAGAAAGCGCTTGTCGTCACCTCCAGGATAGTCAAGCTCTAGCTCTGAATATGGGTCCACCACCTCATCAACCAAGACACGAGCATAGCCCGCTGGAATCGGGTTGCAATGGAAGGTTGCCTCGGGGGGATTTGTAAAAGCAACGGCGTCCGCCACCTTCATGGATATGTTCTTCATTTTGACGTGTAGCTCGCAGCTAGTGTTCTCCGTGATGTCATCCACGGGGTATCTACCCAGCATTGCGTCATCCGGGGCGGAACCCACGCTACTTCTCGGCATGGATGGGGCGGTGCTATCCAATGCTGGATCATTCGCTAGCTGCTGCAGCTGCTGAGACCCCCTTTGCTGGGTAAGTGAGTCGATCTGCTCCTGCTGCCACTGGAATTTGACTACCAATTCCGCTTGACTTGCTTCTAGGCCTTGAAGGCGTTCATAGTCCCGCTTCCTCTGCTCCTCCTCCATCTTCCTCTTCTTCTCCTCCGCAATCTTCTTTATCGCACGGGTTCTGTAGTCGGTGTTCCAGTCTGAAAACCCCTCATACCACGGAATAGCGCCCTTGCCTCGTGTTCTTCCCAGGTGTTTAGGATTTCCCAGGGCACGCGTAAGCTCGTCGTTCTCTCTGTTGGCCTGGAACACCCCCGATCGTGCCTCTTCTATTGCAACAAGTATCGCATCGTCGGCTCCCTTCAGACTTGCCCTCGTCGAAACATTGCCTATCTTCGGGTCCAACTCCCCCCCTGCGCATAGAACCAAGTCCTGACCCTGGGGGGCTAGCTCTTAGTAACCGGAGTGGCACCTGCATCCTTCATCTCTTTCTCAGACTTATCCCACTTAGGCATTGCCACCGCATAGCCACCTGGCCCCAGCTTATGGAACTTATCCTTTTTTCGGCATTCTTCTTGTTTATTCTCGACCGTTCCTTAGCTAATTCTGAATCCTTGAATTTCACGAAATCGTCCCAATGAGCATGTTGGTTCTGTAGTGTTCCCTCGAATACTGGAGTCTTCCTTCCTCCCTTGACGTACTTGTCCCATTCACGATTCTTGTGGTTCTTGAATGCAACCGCCATCTTCCTAAGAGCAGCGTCCTTGACTTTCTGCACATCTGCTTCTGTGAAATGATCTGGTAGGGTGAAATGTTCCATGAGAGTATCCCAAAGCAGATCTTTTTGATTCTTGTCAACAAAAGTAACATCTGGACGTGGAGCAGCGTCCTCTTTGCCTTTTTGTCTTTTGTCTTTTGCTGGCTCTCTCCATTCTTGAAGGGAGATCGGGAGTTGGTCCTCCACAAGAACTCCGCACTGACGAACGAACTTGTCCGCAATCTTCTTAGGCGCTAATGGTTCGCCATTAGGTCTGACTGCCTCGATATTGTACTTTACGCCCTCCTTCAACTTTTTGTTCGGGCCTCGTTTCGTTCTTTTGCCTGAAGATTTGCTCGATCCGGATGGCTGAAAGAACAAAGATCGATTCGTTAATATATCTTCAAGTCATTTAAAACATGTGATGATCACCAGATACCTGCTTATATAAATATATATACCTCGCCGGTCTTTGTTGTTTCAGGATCAACATGTTCTTCGTCATCGTCATAATCGTAGTTCATGACTTCATCAATTCGGTCGTCGCGATCGAATATCATATCACCCTCTCCGGTGTTGTTTAGAAATTCGGAGCCGTCATAATCTTCTTCATTCTGATCATCATCTGGCCCGCGTATCATATCGAACATGGTCAGTTCTCCCTCTCTGTCGGTATTGTCTGCCATAGCTTTTATTTAACTAATTCAAAAGAAATATAAAACAATTTAGTATTCAAATTACATTGTCTCGAATAATAGATATAATCTCGAATACTTCGTCTAGAATAATAGATATAATCTCGAATACATCGTCTCAAATAATATATAATATTGAATAGTACATCACTGGCTAGCTAATTAAAGATCGAATACTACAGAAGAATCTAGGACACTCGCGGTTCCTGCGGCGCGGGCGGTGGACACCCAAAGAGAAGGAACCCTCACAGGATCATAGCTGAAGTGAGATCCCCGAAGATACTGCCAGGTATTGGAGAACCTGCCGCCCTCTAATGCAACCATGTGGCAATGGACGTGCTCGTCCTCCTCCCTGACACGGCGACGTACCACCTCCGGCGGGGTTGGGTCCCTCCGCACCGAAACTGGCCCACGCGAACGCCACCAAACGAGATCAGGGTCGACGACGGGACCCGGGGCCGGGTTCCTCATCAAGCGGCGCACCCCTCCAAGCAGCACCTCCCAGTGCCAGCCCGGCGGAGCCCAGTCCCGGACATGGGTCGGCTCGACGTCGTCGCGGACGGGTCAACGGCGAGGATGCGGGCCGGGCATCGTCGAGAACAAATACTACCTATATGCCCGCAAAAAGTAATATTTTTTTAATGATTGGATTTTGATAACTAAAATTTCTATCATTTCTACTATTTCAAAAATCTATATACTATTTCATACTAATTAAGCATCTAACACTAAAAACAGAAAACACAACTTCTATACATCCATTAAAAAACTAAAAAACAACATTATATAAAAAATTTCCATACTAATTAAACACTAATTATATACTAATAATAATAATCTAAATTATATACTAATTAAACATAAAAAAATTCATACTAATTAAACACTAATTTCCATATAAAAAATTTAGATAACTAAAACAATAATAATCTAAATAATCTAAACTAATTAAACATACAAAATACGTATATACTAATATATACATGCATTAATTCATACATATGTGTGTGTGTGTGTTCCATATAAAAAAATTTGATAACTAAAACAACAATAATCTAAATAATCTATATTATATACTAATTCATGCTTGTGTGTGTGTGTGTTTTGATAACTAAAACAATAATAATCTAAATAATCTAAATTATATACTAATTCATGCGCTTGTGTGTGTGTGTGCTCGGGGCC
>NC_057804.1:673278352-673287227 GCF_018294505.1 Triticum aestivum
GACGGGGACAGTGTCGATTGGGGCAGGGCAGCGCGACGGAGAGGGAGAGGAAACAGAGGGAAGAAACAGAGGGAAACTGAAATTTTTTAAGTGTTGTATATATAGGATGGACCTTTAGTACCGGTTGGGGCCACCAACCGGTACTAAAGGTCTGTTTTGGCCAGGCCAAGCGGCGGGAAGCGACCCCCTTTAGTACCGGGTGGTGGCACAAACCGGTACTAAAGGCCCCCCCTTTAGTACTGGTTTGTGCCAGGACCCGGTACTAAAGGGGGTGCGTTGGCGCAGGTGCGGTGCGGCAAGTTTAGTCCCACCTCGCTAGCCGAGGGGCGACCGCACTGGTTTATAAACCCCCGTGCGGTCGCTCTCTCGAGCTCCTCTCCAAAGTAGGCTTACTGGGCCTACGTGTTCTTTGCAGCCCTGTGGGCCCACTTGGCCTTTGCGGGCCTGCATCCTGGCCCAACGACAGGTTGGGTTTCTAGTCGTATGCAGGCCGCTCTTGCCTAGTAGGCGGGCTTTTTTTATTATATTTTGCTTTATTTATTTTTGTGTTGTTTTTTTTGTGTATTTAGAGTTTCTTTGTGAACATTTTTGTTTTAGGTACAAAAAATTACAAACTTTCTGTTAGGGCTTTTTTATTATTATTTTTTTTGCTTTATTTATTTTTGTGTTGTTTTTTGTGTATTTAGAGTTTCTTTGTGAACATTTTTGTTTTAGGTACAAAAAATTACAAACTTTCTGTTAGTGCCCGTAGTTTTCAAATTTGAATAGTTTAAATTTTGAATTATTTGAAATTAGTGTGAATCACTAGTTTGTGAATAACTTAATTTTAAAAATCAGTAAAGGCATGAAAGAATTTGTTTGCACATAAAATTTCTTTGCGTTTCAAATGCCAAAACACATAACTACCCTAACTATTACAGAGATTCCCCTCTCCGTGTGAAACACAAAAGGAAGTGATGATAGCTAGTGAAGCCGATCACATCCCAGATCTTTGGGTGTGAAACTTTTTCTTCGCATGTGTCCCTTTGCGTCGTAACCATGGAAAATCTTCATCATTTAACGGGATGCTCGGGTCAATATTCACTGTGAATGGAGCAATTTCATCAAACTTTTCATAATCTTCTGACTTGTCTGTCTTGTCATCCACTCCCACGATGTTTCTCTTCCCAGAAAGAACTATGTGCCGCTTTGGCTCATCGTACGATGCATTCGCTTCCTTATCTTTCTTTTTCTTGGCTTCGTAGACATGTCCTTCACATAGAAAACCTGTGCCACATCATTGGCTTGGACGAATGGTTCGTCTGCATACGCAAGATTGTTGAGACCCACTGTTGTCATTCCGTACTGTGGGTCTTCCGTTACCCCGCCTCGTGTCATATTGACCCATTTGCACCGAAACAAATGGACATTTAAACCACGTCGATAGTCAAGTTCCCATATGTCCTATATATAACCATAATATGTTTCCTTTCCTGTCTTGGTTTCTGCATCAAAGCGGACACCACTGTTTTGGTTGGTGCTCTTCTTATCTTGGGCGATCGTGTAAAATGTATTACCATTTATCTCGTACCCTTTGAAAGTCATTTTATTCGAAGATGGTAACTGGGACAGCAAGTACAGGTCATCTTCAATAGAGGTGTCATGCATGGTACGTGTCTGCAACCAGCTGGCGAAACTCCTGGTTTGTTCACGTGTAATCCAGTCATCAGACCGCTCCGGGTGTTTGGAGCGTAGCAAATTCTTGTGTTCATCCATATATGGAGCCACCAAGGCGGAATTCTGTAGAACTGTGTAGTGTGCTTCAGTGAGAGAATGTCCGTCCATACATATTATTTGTTCCCCTCCTAGCGTGCCTTTTCCATCCAGTCTGCCCTTATGCCGCGATTCAGGAACACCAATCGGCTTAAGGTCAGGAATAAAGTCAATACAAAACTCAATGACCTCCTCATTTTGATGGCCCTTGGAGATGCTTCCTTCTGGCCTAGCACGGTTATGAACATATTTCTTTAAGACTCCCATGAACCTCTCAAAGGGGAACATATTGTGTAGAAATATAGGACCCAAAACGTTAATCTCTTTGCACAGGTGAACTAGGACGTGTGTCATGATGTTGAAGAAGGATGGTGGGAACACCAACTCAAAACTGACAAGACATTGCACCAAATCATTCTGTAACCTTGGTATGATTTCTGGATCGATTACCTTCTGAGAGGTTGCATTGAGAAATGCACATAGCTTCACAATGGCTAATCGAACGTTTTCCGGTAGAATCCCCCTCAATGCAACCGGAAGCAGTTGCGTCATAATCACGTGGCAGTCATGAGACTTTAGGTTCTGGAACTTTTTCTCTGCCATGTTTATTATTCCCTTTATATTCGACGAGAAGCCAGACGGTACCTTAATACTGAGCAGGCATTCAAAGAAGATTTCCTTCTCTTCTTTGGTAAGAGCGTAGCTTGCATGACCCTGATGTATGCCGTCTTCTCCGTGCATACGTTTCTGGTCCTCCCGTGCCTCAGGTGTATCTTTTGTCTTCCCATACACGCCCAAGAAGCCAAGCAGGGTCACGCAAAGATTCTTCGTCACGTGCATCACGTCGATTGCGGAGCGGACCTCTAGGTCTTTCCAATATGGCAGGTCCCAAAATATAGATTTCTTCTTCCACATGGGTGCGCGTCCATCAGCGTCCTTTGGAACAGGTTGTCCGCCAGGACCCTTTCCAAATATCACCTTCAAATCCTTGACCATATCATGTACATCAGCACCAGTACGGTGGCGAGGCTTCGTCCGGTGATCCGCCTCACCTTTGAAATGCTTGCCTTTCTTTCTTACGGGATGCCTGCTCGGAAGAAATCGACGATGTCCCAGGTACACATTCTTCTTACAACTATTCAAATATATATTGTCGGTATCATCCAAACAGTGCGTGCATCCGTGGTATCCCTTATTTGTCTGTCCTGAAAGGTTACTGAGAGCAGGCCAATCATTGATGGTCACGAACAGCAATGCCTTTAGGTCAAATTCTTCCTGTTTGTGTTCATCCCATGCACATACACCTGTTCCATTCCACAGTTGTAAGAGTTCTTCAACTAATGGCCTTAGGTACACATCAATGTCGTTGCCGAGTTGTTTAGGGCCTTGGATGAGCACTGGCATCATAATGAACTTCCGCTTCATGCACAACCAAGGAGGAAGGTTATACAAACATAGAGTCACAGGCCAGGTGCTATGGTTGCTGCTCTGCTCCCCAAAAGGATTAATGCCATCTGCGCTTAGACCAAACCATACGCTCCTTGCGTCATCTGCAAACTCCTTCTCGTACTTTCTTTTGATTTTTCTTCACTGCGACCCGTCAGCGGGTACTCTCAACTTTCCGTCTTTCTTACGGTCTTCTCTGTGCCATCGCATCGCCTTGGCATGCTCTTTGTTTTGGAACAAACGTTTTAACCGTGGTATTATAGGAGAATACCACATCACCTTGGTAGGAATCTTCTTCCTGGGGCGCTCGCCCTCGACATCACCATGCTCATCGCGGCTGATCTTATAGCGCAATGCACCACATACCGAGCAAGCGTTCAAATCCTCGTACTCACCGCGTTAGAGGATTCAATCATTAGGGCATGCATGTATCTTCTGCACCTCTAACCCTAGAGGGCAGACAGCCTTCTTTGCTTCGTACGTACTCTCGGGCAATTCGTTGTCCTTTGGAAGCATATCCTTTATCATTACCAGCAACTTTCCAAATCCCTTGTCAGATACACCATTCTCTGCCTTCCATTGCAGCAATTCCAGTGTGGTGCCCAGCTTTTTCTTGTCACCTCCGCAATTCGGGTACAACAATTTTTTGTGATCCTCTAACATGCGCTGCAACTTCTTCTTCTCCAAATCACTTGTGCAGTTTCTCTTTGCATCGGCAATGGCCCGACCTAGATCATCAACGGGCTCATCTAATGCCTCTTCTTCAGCTTCTTCCCGCATTGCCGGCTCAGCTTCTTCCCGCATTACCGGCTCAGCTTCTTCCCCCATTGTTGTATCATCGTATTCAGGGAACCCATGGCCAGGATAGCTGTCGTCGTCCTCTTCTTCTTCATTGTCTTCCATCATAACCCCTCTTTCTCCGTGCTTGGTCCAAACATTATAGTGGGGCATGAAACCGGACTCAAACAGGTGGACGTGAATGGTTCTTGACGTAGAGTAATTGCGACCATTCTTACAGCCAGCACATGGAAAACGCATAAAACCATCCGCCCGCTTGTTTGCCTCAGCCGCAAGCAGAAAAGTATGCACGCCCTCAACGAACTGGGGAGAGCATCGGTCATCATACATCCATTGCTGGCTCATCTTCACTACACAATACCGAATAGACCAAATTAATACAAGTTCATACATAAAGTTCATACAACACTTAAATGCAACAAACAAATAACTCTCTAGCTAAAGCATTTAAATGCAACAACAAATGCGATCAAGATCGCAACTAAGGTAACAATTGATCCAACAACATAATGATACCAAGCCTCACTATCAATGGCATATTTTCTAATCTTTCTAATCTTCAAGCGCATTTTCTCCTTCTTGATCTTGTGATCATCGACGACATCGGCAACATGCAACTCCAATTCCATCTTCTCCCCCTCAATTCTTTTCAATTTTTCTTTCAAGTACTTGTTTTCTCTTTCAACTAAATTTAACCTCTCGACAATAGGGTCGGTTGGAATTTCCGGTTCACATACCTCCTAGATAAAAATATCTATGTCAACTTGATGGGCATAATTTGTCATAAACACGAAATGCAACAAATAGTTTTAAAAGAGAATATACCACATCCGAATCATAACAAGGACGAGGGCCGACGGGGACGGATATCAAAACCATGGCACTATGTATAACAAATAACGTACGGGTAAGATAATTATTATACGAGTAACTATATATCCAAATCACACAAACATCAATTTTTTATATAAAATTTCATGAACAAGAGGCTCACCACAAGGTGGTGCCGGCGACGGGATGGTGCGGGCGATCGACGGTGGTTACGACGGAGATTTAGAAGGCACTAAGTAAACCACACCTACATATGCAAACTAAGTGTTATTTTAATCTCAAATTGCATATAAATCAAATACTAGCACGTATATATATATTTCCTCCCAAATTACTAAACTCACAAATTAATAACTATATAAAGCATTGCAAGAGCTAATCTAGCAATGAGAGATGAAAGGACAAAGTTGCAAACCTTTGTGATCATTTGAATGGATGGGGGCCTTCAAATCTTGACAAATTTTGGGCAAAATGTGTGATGAGCTCGAGAGGAAGAGGGGAAGAACAGAGTGGAGAGGAGAAAGGGGAAGAACAGAGCGAGCTCGGGTGGACGAAGGGTTTATGTAGGACGACCTTTAGTACCGGTTCGTGCCAAGAACCGGTACTAAAGGTGTTGGAGGGGGCCCAGACTGACAACATCCTGCCACCTACCGGTTCGTGGCACGAACCGGTGCTAAAGGTTAGCCACGAACCGGTACTAATGAGAGCGGCCCGGCTAGCCGTTGGAACCGGCACTAATGTATACATTTGTGCCGGCTCAAATACAAACCGGCACTAATGTGCTTCACGTTTGACCCTTTTTCTACTAGTGTTGCTGACCGACACGTAAACGCACCTCGGGGTTCGTCAATCATAGAATCACTCCGGGACCCAAAACTGAGTAATAGTCCAAGAAACGGGCCAGAATCGGCCTAAACTGTGATTGTTGATGACCGACACGTAAGCGCACCTTGGGGTTCGACAACCATGGAAATCACTTTGGGGCCCCAAAACAGTGAGTAATAGTCCATGAAACGGGCCAGAATCGAACAAAATTGCGAGTGTTGACGATCGACACATAAACGCACCCCGAGGATCGTTAGTCATGGAAATAGCTCTGGGGCCCCAAAATGGTGAGTAATAGTCCATGAAAAAGCCCAGAATCGAAAATAACTAGGATTGCTGGCGAACGACGGGGAAACGCACCCCGGGGTACGTCAACCGCGGAAATCACACCAGGACCCCAAAACAATGACTAATAGTCCAAGAAATGGCCAGAATCAGCCAAAATTGCGATTGTTGATGACCGACACCTTGGGATTCAACAACCATGGAAATCGCTTTGGGACCCCAAAATAGTGAGTAATTATCCACGAAACGGGTCAGAATCGACAAAGACCGCGAGTGTTAATGACCGAGACGAAACGCACCCCGGGGTTCGTTAATCATGGAAATCACTCCTCGACCCCAAAACAATGAGTAATAGTCCATGAAACAGGGCAGAATCGGCCAAAACTGCGATTGTTGATGACCGACATGTAAGCGCATCTTGGGGTTCAACATCCATGGAAATCACTTTGGGACCCCAAAACGGTGAGTAATAGTCCACGAAACAGGCCAGAATCAGCCAAAATTGTGAGTGTTAACGACGGACACGTAAACGCACCCCGGGGTTCGTTAATCGTGGAAATCACTCCGAGACCCCAAAACAGTGAGTAATACTCCATGAAACGGCCCAGAATCCTCCAAAACTGTGAGTGTTGATGACCGACACATAAACGCACCCCGGGGTTCGTTAATCATGGAAACACCCCGGGACCCCAAAGTAGTGAGTAATAGTCCACGAAACGGGCGAGAATCGGCCAAAACTGTGAGTGTTGATGACCGACACGTAAGCGAACCTTGCGGTTCAACAACTATGGAAATCGCTTTGGGACCCCAAAATGGTGAGTAATAGTCCATGAAATGTGTCAGAATTGGCCAAACTATGCATGTTGACGAAGGACACGTAAACGCACCCCGGGGATCGTCAAACATGGAAATCACTCTGGCACCCCAAAACAATGAGTAATAGTACTCGAAAAGGACCAGAATTGGCCAAAATTGTGAGTGTTGATGACCGACATGTAAACGCACCCCGGGGTTCGTCAACCATGGAAATCACTTCGGGGCCCCAAAACAATGAGTAATAGTCCACGAAACGGCCCAGTATCGTCCAAAACTGTGAGTGTTAATGACCGACACGTAAAGGCACCCCAGGGTTCATTAATCGTGGAAATCACCCCGGGACCCCATAACAATGAGTAATAGTCCACGAAACGGGCCAGAATCGGCCAAAACTGTGAGTGTTGATGACCGACACGTAAGCGCACCTTGCGGTTCAACAACTATGGAAATAGCTTCGGGACCCCAAAATGGTGAGTAATAGACCACGAAACAGGGTAGAATCGGCCAAAACTATGATTGTTGACGACTCACACATAAACGCACCCCACGGATCGTCAGTCGGGGACATCACCAGGACCCCAAAATAGTGAGTAATAGTCCATGAAACGGGCCAGAATCGGCAAAAAATTGCGAGTGCTGATGACCGACACATAAGCGCACCTTGGGGTTCAACAACTATGGAAATCGCTTCGGGACCCCAAAACGGTTAGTAATAGTCCACGAAACGGGCCAGAATCGGGCAAAATTGCGAGTGCTGACGACCGACACATAAACGCACCGTGGAGATCGTCAATCATGGAAATAGCTCTGGGACCCCCAAAACGGTGAGGAATAGTCCAGGAAAGAGCCCAGAATCGGGAAAAATTGTGAGTGTTGATGGCCGACATGTAAACGCACCCCGGCGTTCATTAATCGTGAAAATCACCCTGGGACCCTAAAACAGTGAGTAATAGTCCACGAGATGGCCCAGAATCGGCCAGAACTGTAACTGTTCATGACCGACATGTAAAGAACCCTGGGGTTCGTTAATCGTGGAAATCACTCCGGGACCCAAAATAGTAAGTAATGGTCCATGAAATGGGCAAGAATCGGCCAAAACATGAGGGTTGATGACCGACACGTAAACGCAACTTGGGGTTCAAAAACTATGAAAATCGTTTCGGGACCCCAAAACGGTAAGTAATAGTCCACGAAACGGGTCAGAATTGGCCGAAACTGTGAGTGTTGATGACAAACACGTAAACACACCCCAAGGGTCGTCAATGGTGGAAATCGCTCTGGCACCCCAAAACAATGAGTAATACTGCTCGAAACGGACGAAAATCGGCCAAAATTGTGAGTGTTGATGACAGGCATGTAAATGCACCCCGGGGTTTGTTAATCGTGGAAATCACTCTGGGACCCCAAAAGAGTGAGTAATAGTCACTGAAACGGGCTAGAATCGGCCAAAACTGTGAGTGTTGATGACCAACACGTAAACGCATCCCGGGGTTCATTAATCATGGAAATCAATCCGGGACCCCAGAACAGCGAGTAATAGTCCACGAAACGGGCAAGAATCGGCCAAAACTGCGAGTGTTGATGACCAACATGTAAGCGCACCTTGGGGTTCAACAACTATGGAAATCGCTCCAGGACCCCACAACGGTGAGTAATAGTCCATGAAAGAAGTCATAATTGGCCAAAATTTTGAGTGTTGAGGACGGACACGTAAACGCACCCCTAGGATCGTCAAACGTGGAAATTGCTATAGGACCCCAACACGAAGAGTAATAGTGCATGAAATGGACCAGAATCGGCCAAAATTGTGAATGTTGATGACCGACACGTAAACGCACGTCGAGGTTTGTCAATCGTAGAATCACTCCGGGGCCCAAAACTGAGTAATAGTCCAAGAAACGAGTCAGAATCGGCCTAAACTGCGATTGTTGATGACCGACACGTAAGCGCACCTTGCGGTTCGACAACCATGGAAATCACTTTGGGGCCCCAAAACAGTGAGTAATAGTCCATGAAACGGGCCAGAATCGAACAAAATTGCGAGTGTTGATGATCGACACATAAACGCACCCCGAGGATCGTCAGTCGGGGACATCACCAGGACCCCAAAATAGTGAGTAAT